>NC_057814.1:90150108-90157532 GCF_018294505.1 Triticum aestivum
CTAGGGTTAGTTGCCAGAGGGGGGGTTAGTAGTGGGGGGTTGGGCCATCTAGGCCAGGGAGGCGCGGGGTGGGCTGGCTGGGTGTGGGCCGAGGACCACGGGGGAGGGGAGGCCTTTTCTATTTATTTATTTGCTGCACTTTGTTTTATTATATTTTTGTGCACTAAAACACTCAAAAAAATGTTGGTTCACCACCATAAATAAGAATTGAATATTTGTCACATGATCAACATTTTAGTTTTCATGTTTGAGAAATTTGAATTTTGGACTTTGATTTGAATTTGAAATTGAATTAAGATTTGAATCAAGCGAGGTTTAGCAACAGTAAAGTGATGACGTGGCATCATTAGCAGAGGATTACTGTAGCTTAATTATCCGGAAGTCACAATTCTCCTCCACTACAAGAAATCTCGTCCCGAGATTTAAGGGGTGTAGTAGGGGGAAAGAGTCGGAAAGGACGGAGCTTAACACTAGATAGAAGCTTCTCAGTGAACGACTCGGGAAGACCTGGGGACTATCTCAGTGAACATGGCATAGAGGCATCTCTCGAGTTGAAATTCAAGAAGTCATCAAGAGCAAGGTAATAAGGGGCCATAAGAAGCTTCGCGGGTAGGCAATTGTTCGTCGCCTGCAACAGAGGGTGAAAGGGGGGTTCAGAGCAATGGGAATAAGTATTGTGTCTAATACCAGAATAGATCACTAGGAAGGTGGCTCCTGATTTACACACGAAGCCAAGTGCAAAGAATATTTCGGAGTCAAGGTTGTACAGGAGAGTCAAGTTTCGATCTTGTGGAACTGTGGGTTATGGGCCCACCATGTGGGTTAAAAAAATTAGGGGGGGCGTTGTGATCATGCACGATCATGATAGCAATGCAGGTCAGAGGAAAGCCTGTCAGTTATGTCGACTTCAACATCGGTACCAAGAGCGAGGGACAAAGAGAACCATTTTCCTGCTCGTGGAACGAGACGGACCAATAGGCAAAGTCTCGTCCATCGGTGGTTACCGGAATGCTATCGACAAATGCAACAGGGGCTTACTGACACGGTTGTGTACCAAGGCGTTTACATAAGCAGAAGAATCTTACTACTTAGTTCATATGGATCACAAGGAAGGTTAAACAAATCAATGGATAGGAAAATGTGATCATCAGATCAAACAGAACAATGGAAAGGAAAATGTGTTTGACACATGTACCAGGGGTATACCCTTCCCAAGGACAAGCAGAGCAAGATATCCACGACAGGAGATAATGTAGAAAACCCTTTAGGTAGGGGGAGAGAAATTTCATGACATTACCCATAAAAAGGTGTTTGGATAATTGAGCAAGAAACATTTAGCATTGGGGTTCAAATGTTCTTGTTGAAAATTGGAGTACCATAGACATGCTTCGAGATAGCATTGACATGGTCATCAGGTGAAGATCCAACTTTGGAAAAACAAAGGATTCATCAAGAACAACTTATAGAATAAGTGTTACAATTTCCTCATGGAAGAATCGCTAAGCTTGCTAAAAACAGAACTATAACAATAGGTCCTCCTGCCAGGTGTGCTAGGCATGACATCACCTTACCGGGTCATATAAAGACCAATGTTGTGACTCTTGGAAAGTGTTCCAACCATCATATCTGACCGAGATTCAGATCTGGTCGGTGTTAGGATACCTCAGACTCAGGATGCCTGAGAGGAAAGGTGCAACACAAATTGTCGAGATGACATTGTAAGATTCTCAGGAATTGAACTTTGGAAGCGAGTTCCGAAACAAGAGTTCATCATTAAATCAAGGAGAGGATGAGGAGGTGGCTGATGGTCTCGGCGACAATTCATCGAGATTTCCAAAAGATGGATCTCCACAATTATGTGAACAAGGATATAACATTTAACAGATCAAATGATATAATGATGTATGCTCGAGGGAAACATACACAATTAATCACTGGTTGAAAGGTGCACCCGAAACATGGGCTTAGGTAGCAGGATCAATGTTAGAATGGTGATTCGATAACCAATGGTCCAAGAATGAAATGTCGACCATTAACTTCAAAGCAATAGGGTTGCTAGAAGTACAGAATCCAAGCAACATGGTTCACGTGTTGGTATCCCGGTTAGAATCAACACGGGGACCAAGAAAGAATGGTGAGGGTGAGAAGTATCACAATACCAAGAATTCCTTAAGAGGGGGAGCAATCCTCACAACATCCTTGACATAAAAGATGGTAACACTCCAAGGTAAATAAGAACAAATGCTGGATAGATAGGAACTCAAGGTATAACAAAAAAGACGAACAAGTTTGTGTTGGAGGGAAGGCAGTAGAGTGGTCGATGATAACACTAATCATCGAGGGCATGGATGGTCTTTCTCATCATGAATTCAATTGATATTCTGGAAGAGCTCAGAATGATGATAATGATCACGACACATTTGTCGAGAGATTTCATGCAGATGTAATCGATCGGCGATGACACCAAGTCAAAGGAATGATGAAGCAAAAGGTTATTGGAACCATGGGTACGACACAAACTCGAAATCAAGTTTGTTGTTCAAGGAGAAATGATATGACGAGGAAGATTGACGTAAGGTTAGCTCATCGTCAAAAATTGTGCTCCGGAAAGAAGGACCAGGTAGCACAGTTAAAATATAGCACAATAATGATATAGCCGAGCAGGCTAGGATTTACGTGATCGAGTTAAAATTCGTAATTAATGAAGGTTACCAGGAGTTGTTTAATCGTGGTGCGAACTCGATTCAGTTATCGGTGTCTTTGAGTGTTTAATAACTCAGAGCCCGTGAAATATTGGAATTAGTGAGAATGTAGCACTTGATGAAGAACTCATAAGAAGTTATGCAGTTCCATGATAATCTCGAGATACCAGGGGGGTAATACTCGACGACAGATCAAAGTAGAGGTTGGACTGGGGTATTGCTCTGTAGAAGACAAGTGTTTTAACTTGTCTGAGAAATTGATTCAAAGGGGAACAATATGATCAGAACCACATTTGTAAATGATCAAACCACAGATACAAGCACTTATAACAAGGGGGTAACTATTTTGTGAGAAGCTTCCATGATAAGATCTACATCGTGTCCATGGGAATGAACGCAAAGTTAAGGGTCGGCTCCCACTTCTTCAATGCATAACCTTTCATTCACTTCTCGCTTGTGATAAAGTTGCAGTGTTGAAAACTTTAACTGGAAAAATACCAGAAGAGTATGACTCATGAAAACTTTCGCGTTCACACATATTATGTAAGGCATAGGTTCAACCCATCGGGGCATCATGGAAACATATACCACAAGCTTCAATAGTAAATATCACCAGCTCGAAAGCAGAGCATGGTTGGCCAAATCAAGGAATAGGATTTACCAAAGGCATTATGTATCAGGGAAAGAACTTCCAAAGTGATTGAATATGAAGGACGTTGTCTGATAAAATCCAACAAGGTTCTGATGGTCCATAAAGGATCTGATGTGGGTATCGGCACACAACCAGAGGAAGAATCAATGCAAAGACCTTGGATTATAGAAACAACTAAGTAACTTAGAGCTCAATTGCAAAGGAATTAAGATTTACAAAGCGAAGGATCAGAAACAGACGCTCAGATCAAGGATGGATAAGTTCAATAGACATAGGGGCACAATTGATGACAATTTAATTGGCGAGAACCAGCTCACGTTTCAAAATACGTCTGAGCCGGAAGGATGAATTCTAGGATCTGATTGAGGATTGCGAGCATTTGCAACAAATTGAATCAACGGACTCAAAATGATAATGACAAGAGATGCCAATAAGATTACGAGACTTAAGATTAATCATAATGCAATTAAGCAAGAATTTCAAGAGCAAAAAGGCTCCTGAGGATTTTCGGAAGATCGAATGGTATTTTGAACACTTTTGTGAAATACTTGTATCAACTGGGAATGAGCGGATACTCGGTAAGTGCGAGAATTATCCGTAGGGGTATTCAGGTGACAAAGAACAGCAAGGCAGTAAGCCCAAAGGATTCTTGGAACAACAAAGAGAATTTTGGGGTATCTTGTAATAACAAGATCAACTGGGAAACATTGTATGAATGGCAAGTATACGTGGTTATCCACAGGAGTTTATCGATGGAAGGGAAGTGGAAAAGCGATGAACACAAGTTCTCGGGTTAACAGCGGAGAGTGTCTTCAGGGTCTTCATGTGTAGCAGACGATCATCAGTAATAAGGGGCTCTCCGGGTGAAAGTGATAACAAGATCCTAATGTCAGATTTAGCAAAATTCATTTAACCCGAATAGAAGAGAGATCAGAGTCCCAGAGTATAGACGAGGAGTGAAAGATCCTAATACCACCCAATGGCAACATGGGCCCGTAAGCCACACAGCCAAGTTAGTAAAAGTTTTGTAGTGACTAGACTCGACTTCGGCCAAGGAGTGTGGAAGGGGGATTCCTACAGGCAGTCGGCTCTAATACCAACTTGTGACGCCCCCGATTCAATCATACACTAATCATGCACGCAAACATGTACGATCAAGATCAGGGGCTCACGGGAAGATATCACAACACAACTCTAAATCATAAATAAGTCATACAAGCATCATAATACAAGCCAGGGGCCTCGAGGGCTCGAATACAAGTGCTTGATCATAGACGAGTCAGCGGAAGCAACAATATCTGAGTACAGACATAAGTTAAACAAGTTGCCTTAAGAAGGCTAGCACAAACTGGGATACAGATTGAAAGAGGCGTAGGCCTCCTGCCTGGGATCCTCCTAACTACTCCTGGTCGTCGTCAGCGGCCTACACGTAGTAGTAGGCACCTCCAGTGTAGTAAGAGTCGTCGTCGACGGTGGTGTCTGGCTCCTGGGCTCCAGCATCAGGTTGCGACAACCAGGTAGAAAGGAAAGGGGGAAAAAGAGGAAGGAAAGCAACCGTGAGTACTCATCCAAAGTACTCGCAAGCAAGGAGCTACACTACATATGCATGGGCATATGTGTAAAGGGCCATATCGGTGGACTGAACTGCAGAATGCCAGAATAAGGGGGGGATAGCTTATCCCGTCGAAGACTACGCTTCTGGCCACCTCCATCTTGCAGCATGTAGAAGAGAGTAGATGGTAAGTTCACCAAGTAGCATTGCATAGCATAATCCTACCCGGCGATCCCCTCCTCGTCGCCCTGTTAGGGAGCGATCACCGGGTTGTATCCGGTTCTAGTTGTCATAAGGTCAAGGTACAACTCCGGGTCGTCCTTTTACCGAGGGACACGGCTATTCGAATAGATAAACTTCCCTACAGGGGTGCACCACATAACCCAACACGCTCGATCCCATTTGGCCGGACACACTTTTCTGGGTCATGCCCGGCGACGGAAGATCAACACGTCGCAGCCCCACCTAGGCACAACAGAGAGGTTAGCACGCCGGTCTAAATCCTATGGCGCAGGGGTCTGGGCCCATCGCCCATTGCACACCTGCACGTTGCGAACGCGGCCGGAAGCAAACCTAGCCTAGCAGGCGTTCCAGTCCAATCCGGCGCGCGCCGCTCCGTCGCTGACGTCACGAAGGCTTCGACTGATACCACGACGTCGAGTGCCCATAACTGTTCCCGCGTAGTTGGTTAGTGCGTATAGACCAAATGGCCAGACTCAGATCAAATACCAAGATCTCGTTAAGCATGTTAAGTATCCGCGAACGCCGACCAGGGCCAGGCCCACCTCTCTCCTAGGTGGTCTCAACCTGCCCTGTCGCTCTGCCACAAAGTAACAGTCGGGGGCCATCGGGAACCCAGGCCCACCTCTACCGGGATGGAGCCACCTGTCCTTTCAGCCCCCTCATCAGAATCATTTGCGGGTACTCAACGAGCCGACCCAACTTTAGTCACCACATGTGTCATGTATATAAAGTATATAGTATATACCCGTGATCACCTCCTGAAGTGATCACGGCCCAGTAGTATAGCATGGCAGGCGGACAAGAGTGTAGGGCCACTGATGGAACACTGGCATCCTATACTAAGCAGTAGGATAGCAGGGAAGGGTAACAACTGTAGCAACAATGACAGGCTATGCAACAGAATAGGATTAACCGAAATCAGTAACATGCTACACTACTCTAATGCAAGCAGTATAGAGAAGAATAGGCGATATCTGGTGATCAAGGGGGGGGGGCTTGCCTGATTGCTCTGGCAAGAAGGAGGGGTCGTCAACAGCGTAGTCGGTCGGGGCACCAGCAGCAGCGTCGGTCTCGTAGTCTACCGGAGAGAAGAGGGGGAGGAAACAATGAATACAATGCAAACAAATGCATGGCGATGCATGACATGAAAAAGCGTGATGCTAGGTGTGCCCAACGCGGTACTAGGTGATACCGGCAAAGGGGGGAAACATTCGGGAAAGTATTCCCGATATTTCGCGTTTTCGGATAGATGGACCGGAGGTGAAATGTTGCAGGTTCACTATGCTAGGGACGTGTGGTGAACGAACGGGCTGCGTATCCGGATTCATCTCGTCGTTCTGAGCAACTTTCATGTAGAAAACTTTTTCATCCGAGTTACGGATTAATTTATACGATTTTCCGAAGTTTAAAACAATTTCTGGATTTACTAATAATTCGTAAATATATTAAGTGTAAATGCTATGGGTACACAGAGAGTGTACCCAGAGATGTGAAAGTGTGGCTGACAGTGGGGCCACACTGCTCAGTCAAGAGCTGACACAATCAACGTCCAGTCAGCAGTCAACTAGTTTGACTGTTGACTGGGTCAAACTAGTAGGTGGGGCCCGCATGCCATGGAGTCATTCCTTTAACAGATTGTTTTTAAAACACGTTACTTAGTAGTGGGACCTGTGTGTCAGTGTCTCAGGGGATTATTTAACTTTCATTAAAACAGTTGACCGGTGAATTAAACTAGCAAGGCCCACATGTCATTGAGTGGTTAGTGGGGGGGGGGAGTCAGCACTAAACCTGTTTATCCCCCTCTGAACCGAACTGGCTGGGGCCTCACCGGACAGAGGCCCACGGCGGCCATGGGTGACTGGTTGCGTACGGAAGCAGGAGGCTCCGACGACCATGGCCAAGAGCAGGAGGGGCAGGGGGTCAGACGACAACGGGCAGAGCCAGCAGAGGGCGACGCGCGCGTGGCAAACAAGCGGGCCGGCCGGAGCATGCGGAAGTGCGCCCATGGGCCCGGGCAGATGCAGTGAGCGCGAGCTCCAGTGAGCTCGGCCACGGTGACGTACGACGTCAACGGCGACGGATCCACGCGAAGGAGGAGGGGGGTCGACGGGGGGGCTCACCAGCCCTGTAGTGGTGCAAAAGCGTGCTCGGGGAGGGCCGTAGTCACGGGGAGAGGCGGGGACGACGCGGTCCGGCGAGGGAGAGGACTGGGCGGATGACGGCGAGCTCCACGCGGCGGTGGCTTCAGGGCCGAGCCCGAGTTCCAGATCGGGGG
>NC_057814.1:90157930-90161243 GCF_018294505.1 Triticum aestivum
GAGAGGAGAGGTGGGGGTAGAGGGGATCGTGCGGGGGGAGGGGGGTGGTGGATCGGGCTAGGGTTAGTTGCCAAAGGGGGGGTTAGTAGTGGGGGGTTGGGCCATCTAGCCAGGGAGGCGCGGGGTGGGCGTGCTGGGCGTGGGCCGAGGCCCACGGGGGAGGGGAGGCCTTTTCTATTTATTTATTTTCTGCACTTTGTTTTATTATATTTTTGTGCACTAAAACACTCAAAAAATGTTGGTTCACCACCATAAATAAGAATTGAATATTTGTCACATGATCAACATTTTAGTTTTCATGTTTGAGAAATTTGAATTTTGGACTTTGATCTGAATTTGAAATTGAATTAAGATTTGAATCAAGCGAGGATTAGCAACAGTAAAGTGATGACGTGGGATCATTAGCAGAGGATTACTGTAGCCTAATTATCCAGGCGTCACACGTGTGCACATTGATCCAAATGATGCTCATGAGAATTGTTGCTCATTGGAAGAATTGTTGCTCATGAGATGTCACTCAAGGATAAGGAAGAGCTTCATAACAAGTAAAGTGGTGCTTACAAAGCCTCATGTGAAGCCCCCACATCATCAAGTAAGAAACAAACCTTCAATGAAGAATTGAGCCTAATGGTAAAGAACTTCAACAAGTTCTACAAGAGTAGAAGCAAGGAAAGAAGCTCCAAGTCAAGGTCCTACAATGACAAAAGATCTTCTAGTCGTGAGCGAAATTGCTACAATTGTGGAAGACCCGGACACTACTCCAATGAGTGTACGACCCCCTACAAAAGAACAGAAGATTCTCCCAAAAGAAGAAGTATAAGAGAAGAATCACTACCAAGAGAAAGGAGGAGTAGAGATGATCGTTATGAACGAAAACCCTCTCGGAGAAGCAATGACTCGGAAAGGAAAGAAAAGTCATCAAGGAGGTACACAAAAAGAAGACATCAAGCTCATGTTGGTGAATGGGTATCCGGCTCCGACTCCGACAATCACTCCGAAAAAAGTCATCACTCTGACTCCGAATATACTCAAGATGAAGGTGTTGCCGGTCTAGCACTTGTGTCAACCAACTCCTACGACATATTTGACTCACCAAATGAAGGAATTGGAAGATGCTTCATGGCCAAAGGTCCAAGGGTAACACATCCCGAGTATGTTGATTTCAATAGTGATGAAGATGATTTGCTAGGTGATGATGATTTACTTGTTGACAACTCTAGTGATGAAGACTATGATGAAACGTCAATTAATCATACTAATCAAGATAAACCGAATGACGATGATAAGAAGGAGATTGAGCGTCTAACTAAAGAACTAAACACTCTTAAGTTAGCTCATGAAACTACCTTGGAAGATCATCGAGAACTTTTAAAGACTCATGATAAGCTACGCTTTGAAAATCTCAACCTTGAGCAAGAGCATTAGTTTTTAAAGGCAATCAATGTTGATCTTCGCAAGAAAAGTTCTTCTTACATTGCCAAGCGTTTACTCTTGTCTACTTACATGCCACAAGTTAAATCTAGCAACAAGAACAAGAAAGATGCTTCATCTAGTAGTAACAACAATCATGCTAAATCCAATGTTGTTGCTTCTAGTAGTTCTCTTGATTCCACTAATGATTCTCTTAGCCAAGTTACACTTGAGCAAGAAAATTGCTTATTGAAGGGAATTATAGAGAAAGGTGTTTACAAGAGCCTTGCCGGAAGTAGGCAATTTGAGGAAATTGTACGCAAGCAAGGAAGACACCGGAAGAATCAAGGTGTTGGTTTTGAACGAAAGTTCAATGCCAATGGAGTTGAGTGGGAAGAAGATCAATACCCCAAGACGAAGTTTGTTCCTCAACAAGAGAAGTATGATCCTACTTCTTTCAAAGGGACACAAGCTCAAGACAATCTTCCACCACAAGACCACAAGCAAAAAGGCAAGGACAAGCTTCAAGAGGAAATTGATGCATTTGAAGAAGCACCTAAGGCCTTGGTCAAGTGCGTTCCCAAGACTACATCAAGTTCCACTTCATCAAGTATGACTACAACTCCCAGGATTCCCATCAAGATGGTGTGGATCCAGAAGAAGAAGAACTAGAGAGTTCTTGAGGGTGACTCCGCCAACATACTTCACTTTTATCATTTTGGCGAGGACAAGTGCAAACAACTTCCATATCTTGCACTAGTTCAAGGAGTCACAAACCCTCTTGTTGGTAAGACAAGGGCCAAGGTAACCTAATGCTTTCATGGACATCATCTTGTGTATGCATCACTCTATGTCTATGGATATCCTTGTTTGTTCCTTGTGGGACTAACCCGTGTAGGTATTGAAAGTGCAACTCACTCCAAAGGATTGCTCCAAATGATCTACATTAACATTGAGCATCTACATCTTCAACACCTACATGAAGTCATCATCAACAAAACCCAAGGTTAGTTCATCCCTCTTAGGGGGGATATCACATCTAGGGGGTGCTTTACTCTGATCAATTGAGCTAAAGCAACTCTAATGGTGTAACACCCCGTATGTAACTTTCCATATTTGTAACTCCAACTCTTGCCATTTTCGGCTATGTGTTATGATATTTCCTTCGTGGTCGGGTTTTGTCTTTCGTTTTGCATTTTGTTCATGTCATGCATCTCATATCATGTCATCATGTGCATCTCATTTGCATACGTGTTCGTCTCATGCATCCGAGCATTTCCCCGTTGTCCATTTTGCAATCCGGCACTCCCACCACCTCCGGCGCACCCCTCTTGTCTTCTTTTCGTGAGCGGGTGTTGAACATTCTCGGAATGGACCGAGTCTTGTCAAGTGGCCTTGGTATACCACCGGTAGACCACCTGTCAAGTTTCATTCCATTTGGAGGTCATTTGATGCTCCAACGGTTAACCGGGTAACCGCAAAGTCCTTTTGTGTGTTGCAGCAAAACCCCTCTCTAACCATCCCAAAACCTAGCAAACTCACCTCCATGCTCTCGGTCGTTCGATCACGATCGTGTGGGCGAAAACCGCACCCCGTTTGGACTCTCCTAGCTCCCTCTACCTATAAATATGTGAGCCTCCCCGAAATTCGCGGTGCAACCTAGCCTCTTTCTCCTTCGCGCGCCGGACAAAACCTCCCGCTCCGCCGGACATGTCCGCCGCCGCCCTCCGACCAATCCGCCGCCGCCACGTCACCCGCGCCTCCTCTCTCTCTCCTCCCCGCCGCCGCGTCCCGCGGAGCCCATCTGGGGCCCGCACGGGCCCGAGCAGCCGCCGCCGCCCCGAGGCGCCCCGCTCCTCGCCTCCTGCGCCCGACGCCGAGCGCCTCCCGCCGCCCGCCTGCG
>NC_057814.1:90161675-90182776 GCF_018294505.1 Triticum aestivum
CACCGCCGCGCCCCTTCTCCTCCTTCCTCTCCCTCTCCCTCTCCCTCTTGCCTCTCTCTCTATGGTCCCTCTCTCTCTCTCTCTCTGCAGTGCGCCGGCCGCCGCGCCCTCCTCCTTCCCCTTCGCCGGCGAGCGCTCCGGCAGCCCCGAGCTCCCTCCGGCCCGATCCGATCTGGGCAGTAAGGCTGACCCCGAGACCCCCCTCGAATTTCTCCAAGTCCCCGAATTTTTACATTCTGTTGCATACTTCCTCATGGCATAACTCTCTGCATATAGCCCGTTTCGTGCGTGTAATATATTGAAATGTTCGTCTCTAGATGCTCTTCATTTTGTTCCATTGCACCATGTTCATTTAAGTCCATCTTGATGCCCAAATCTCTGGTGCAAGAGTGCTAGTTGCTGTAATCTGCTGTTACTTATCGGAACTTAGGGTTTTGTTATTTTTGTTGCATTTAATCTGTGCATCTTATGGGCATGAGCTCTACATGTGTTTTGATGTATGCCATGCCATCTTTACAGAGGTGTATGCCATGTATTTTTGCGATCTCTGTGGTGACTAGAACAAGCATGCAAACTAGGCTTCGTGATGTTTCTGATTTCAGAGACAATAATTTTACAGTGTCCGTGACTGCTGTTATTTTGTTGCTATGTATCCATGTGTCTACAGAGAGATCCGTGCTTATTTTGAGGATGTTCAGTAAGGATGTTTTGTAGATGTAGTTGTGATCTCTCCATCCATGCCCTTTTTTGCAATTATGGAGTGCCATAGCATGTCTTAATCGTGCTCTACTTTTGCTATAACATATTTCTGGCAGATTGTTTACGTGTTAGTCAATTTTTCCAAGGTTGTTGTCGTTGTTTCATACATGCTATGTATTTGCTCTTGCCATGGATAGCTTCATAAACATGCCATCTTACTGTAGGTATGCTTGTTTTGTCAGGCATTGCTTTGTGATGAGTGCATCAAGCTCACCAAGATGCCTTCATATTATTGTTTCTGCCATGCTCTGTTTTCTGCGAAGTCTGAAACCCGTTAATGAAACTTGCTATGTTTACATGGTTGCCATCATATCTTCTTGTCCTTTTTGGCTTATGGTCAGTACGGGACTTTTGTCATATGCATTTAGTAGATTCGTGCCATGCCTTGTTTTGCCACGTTAAGTTCATGTACCATGTTGATTTCATGCTCTGAACATTGCTACCTGATGCTGTTTCTGCCATGTCCAGTAATTTCACCAAGTCTGTGAACCTGTTATCTTTTGCACTTTTGCCATGCTTGTTTGAACCTGCTCTGTTGTGATCTAGCCATAGCTCAGTGTTCATCTTTTGTCAAGCATCTCCTGTAGATTACTGTCATATGCTTTGTTGCTATGTTTGAGTGCTGTAGCGTTGTTACTTGTTGCATTCTAAGTGCTATCATGCTGTTAATCACAGATTCGTGTCATTCTTGTCTTGCTTGCCATTTGCAAACCGTGCATCCGTTTCCGGTGATCTTTATATCGATTTCGACCGAAATCATCTCATCTTTCCAGTGACATGCTTGGTTTGCCAAGTTACTGCCTTGTTCATCATTTTCCTTCCGGAGCACGCATATGCAATCGCATATCCCATCTCGCATATCATTCATGTTTTGCATCATGTTGCTTGTGCATTTCCCGTGATTGATTGTGGTTTATTTGCTTGTGTTCTTGTGTTGGGTAGAGCCGGGAGACGAGTTCATGAACGAGGAACCTCTTGAGTACGCTTACGAGGATCAAGCTTTCGACAACTCTGAGAACCTTGCAGGCAAGATGACCATACCCTCGAAATCACTTCTATCTTTGCTTTGCTAGTTGTTCGCTCTATTTGCCATGCCGCGCTACCTACCACTTGCTATATCATGCCTCCCTATTTCCATGAACCTCTAACCTTTGTCATCCTTCCTAGCAAACCGTTGTTTGGCTATGTTACCGCTTTTGCTCAGCCCCTCTTATAGCGTTGTTAGTTGCAGGTGAAGTTGAAGATTGCTCCATGTTGGAACATGTTTATGTTGGGATATCACAATATCTCTTATCTTAATTAATGCATATATATACTTGGTAAAGGGTGGAAGGCTCGGCCTTATGCCTGGTGTTTTGTTCCACTCTTGCCGCCCTAGTTTCCGTCATACCGGTGTTATGTTCCTTGATTTTGCGTTCCTTACGCGGTTGGGTGATTTATGGGACCCCCTTGACAGTTCACTTTCAGTAAAACTCCTCCAGCAAGGCCCAACCTTGGTTTTACCATTTGCTACCACCTATCCCCTTTTCCCTTGGGTTCTGCAGACTCAAGGGTCATCTTTATTTTAGACCCCCCGAGCCAGTGCTCCTTCGAGTGTTGGTCCGAACTGAGCTGCGTGCAGGGCCACCTTGGGGAAACTTGAGGTCTGGTTTTACTCGTAGCTAGTATCATCCGGTGTTGCCCTAAGAACGAGATATGTGCAGCTCCTATCGGGATTTGTCGGCACATCGGGCGGCTTTGCTGGTCTTGTTTTACCATTGTCGAAATGTCTTGTAAACCGGGATTCCGAGACTGATCGGGTCTTCCTGGGAGAAGGTTTATCCTTCGTTGACCGTGAGAGCTTATAATGGGCTAAGTTGGGACACCCCTGCAGGGTATTATCTATCGAAAGCCGTGCCCACGGTTATGTGGCAGATGGGAATTTGTTAATATCCGGTTGTAGAGAACTTGTCACTTGACTTAATTAAAATACATCAACCGCGTGTGTAGCCGTGATGGTCTCTTCTCGGCGGAGTCCGGGAAGTGAACACGGTTTCTGGGTTATGTTTGACGTAAGTAGGAGTTCAGGATCACTTCTTGATCATTACTAGTTCACGACCGTTCCGTTGCTCCTCTTCTCGCTCTTATTTGCGTGCCAGCATATATGCTTAGTGTTTGCTGGAGCTCCACCTCACTACCCTTTTCCTTCCTATAAGCTTAAATAGTCTTGATCTCGCGGGTGTGAGATTGCTGAGTCCTCGTGACTCAGAGATACTTCCAAAACAGATGCACGTGTCGAGGATACCAGTGCAGGTGACGCAACCGAGCTCAAGTGGGAGCTCGATGAAGATCTTGTTCGTTGTGTTGTTTCTTATCATGTTGATCAGTAGTGGAGCCGAGTTGGGACGATCGGGGATCTAGCAGTTGGGTTGTCTTCTTTTATTTTGGTTTCGTAGTCGGACCTATGTGTGTACCTTGAATGATGTATGAATTTATTATGTATTGTGTGAAGTGGCGATTGTAAGCCAACTCTTTATCCCATTCTTGTTCATTACATGGGATTGTGTGAAGATGACCCTTCTTGCGACTAAACAACAATGCGGTTATGCCTCTAAGTCGTGCCTCGACACGTGGGAGATATAGCCGCATCGTGGGTGTTACAAATGGTGTGAACACAACAATGCTTTATGTAAAAGTGGTAACCCCACTTGTGCTTAAACGATGAGTATGACCTATGATCAAATGTTCTCATTTGACTCCTAAGTCAATATACTCATATATTGATGACCTAGTCATCGCCAAATTGCTTGATAGATGCTAGAGTGTTTGTGCATGCTTTGTCACATATTTCATTTGCCATTTTGATTGTGTGAGCATGTTGACTGCATATTTTACTCATTCGAGGACATCCATTTGTTGTTTTGATTGTTTGGCTTTTTCTCTTTTGCCAAATGGATGGGCAAGAACGCCTAAGAACTCCCTCTAGCTATCTATGCTTTCCTCGTCTCAAACTCTATTCATGCTACATCACAAAGTTTGATAAAGTCAGATTCGAACCACTCTGTGTGAGGAGCACTCGAAGATCCCGATTCGTCATAGACTTAAACCTCCAAAACCTCTTTGTGCATCTCGTTCTGACCGTTTCATCCCTTTCGGTCCTACCGGGTCACTAAGTTGATCTAGGGTTTTCAATCTCAGTGCCACCGATTAGAACCTTTCGGTCACACCGAGTTGCAGTAACTGCTTGCAGTTTTGCATCTCGGTGCCACCGAGTCGTTCCACTCGGTCACACCGACAGGGTCAGGTTATATATACCGACGTGCCAAATTTTGGAAATTTTTCCGAACCTCCTCGCCCGCGCATAACCTGCTCTGCCTCTTCGGGTCTCCGGATCATCCTCTCGTCGCCCGCGACCTCCCGCCGCTGGTCTCAGCCGCCGTCAATGGCAATCTGCCCCACCGTTGCGCCATAGCAAGTTCGCTGCCGAACTAGGGTACAAACTTGAACTTTATGCTAATCCTCAATTCTGATTCTTAGCACATTGCTTTGCCATGATTCTTGCCACGATTGAAATCATCTTGTCTAGCAAAAACATCCCTTAGATTAGTTTTGATTTGAAAATTTAGGGTTAGGTCTCCGCCGAATTTATCTCGGACCGACCGAGTTCTAGAAATCGGTCTCACTTATTTGGCTTAGGCCAGAGCACATGCTTTTTCGGTCTGACCAGAAATTGCAAATCGGTGTGACCGAGTTCGATTCTTTGTGAAACTATGAAGTTCACCATTGAATCTGAAGAAGAAGCAGCTGGTGAGGATAAGAAGAAGAAGAGGGCCAGAACCACTACTGCCAGAGTTCTTGGCAAGCCCTCAATGAGGAAAGATTCTGAAGAGGAAGAGGAAGAGGATGCTGCACCAGCACCCAAAGCACAAAAGCTCATGGGAGATGCAATCAAATCAGGGGCTGCTCCATCAAAGCCCAAAGCTGCTCCCAAGGCTGCTGCTCCAGCTCCAAAACCAAAAACCAAGAGAAGCACTAGGAACATACCTGCTGAAGAGAAGAACAAGGCCCCAGTGCCTGAAGCTGCTGAAGAAGAAGAAGATGACTCTGTTGTTTAGAGGAAGCTGAAGCCCAAGATCCCTGACCACACTGATGCACACCTAGTTGCAGAGAACATGAAGATCAGGAAGTATGCAGGATTGAGACTATGGAGACAATCTGATCCATATGCTATCAAGAGAAGGACTGCTGTGGACTACAGATTTCACACTAAGGAACAGTAGGACTTCTATGAGACAATTCTGCTTGACAAGAAGCCCATTGTGTGTGACATGATGTGGGTTGACTGGGAATTTATCAAGTAGAATGAGGATCACTTCCCTGGTGTGCTTGATAGCTTCAAGGCTTGTGGAGTTGATACTTTTGTTGCCCAGAAGCTCACTAAGTGGAATGATGAGCTCATCATGCAGTTCTACTCCACTGCCCACTTCTATCCAGATGGAAGGATAGTATGGATGTCTGAAGGTACTAGGTACCAGTCTACAGTTGAGGAATGGGCCAAGCTTATCAATGCTCCTGAGGAACATGAGGATGACTCGGATATCTATGCAGAGAAGAAGAAAGGCCACAACACTATGGCCAACATGTACAAAGAGAACCCAGATGCTGCCTTAGATACACATAACTTTGGATCTGTTCACTACTTGTTGTCTGGTCTGCCAACTATCAACTGGATCTTAAGGCACACACTGGTACCCAAGTCAGGTGATAACAAGATGATCAGAGGACATGCTATCAACTTGCTGCATATATTTGATGTCCCACAGAAGTTCAAGGTCATGAGCTTGATTGTTGAGACAATCAAGAGGACTGCTGCTGACCAGAAGAGGAGTTGTGGGTATACCCCACACATTCAGGAGCTCATCAACTCAAAGATGGGCAAAGGCAAATACATTTTGGATAAGGAGCACCTGCCCATCTACCCTGAATTTGAAGATAACACAGTGGTGATGAATGAGAATGAACCATCTTCAGCTCAAGCACATCAGAAGAGAGAAAAGGCTAAGGCAGAGAAGGCTGCAAAGATGCCAGTAGTAGAGGAGGCATCTCAGGTATTCTTGAAGAGCAAGCAAGACCAGCTTGGATATCTGATCCAATCCACCCTGAGGATTGAGAAGGGCCTGGCCACCCTGACCAAGAACCAGGAGAGTCTGGAGAGGATCATTGAGATAAAATTCTATGACCTTGATGTCAATATTACAGAGATCCAAACTGCAGTTGAGTAGCTCCAGGAGGAAGCTGAGGAGAAGAAGGGCAAGTCTACCACAGGTGCTTTTGCCAGAGTGCCCAGAGGACAGAGATCTGCTGCAGTGCCAGTGACACACACCAGAGCTACAACATCAGCACCAGCAGCTACAGCTCTAGTTCCACCTCCAGCAGCTACTCCACCAGCTCCAGCTACTTCATCTGAAGCCTTCGTCCTTGGAGTTCTCTCAACACCACCTCCCGAAGATCAAGCCTGAGAGTCGTTTAGCACTATGCATTTTTGAAATTTTTGGTAACTTGTTGCCAAAGGGGGAGAAAAATGTATAGAGCATAGGCTTCGAGAGAGAGTGTTGCTTTTCTATCTCTCTTGCTATTTGTGGTTGAAACTTTATTGTGTGCTTGTGTGATCTACTTTATGTCCTTGTGAGATACTTGTTTGATCATGTGTTTGATCATATGCTACTCTTAATGCTTGTTGGATGATATTATCTCTTATATCCTAGATGATCATTCACTTTGATTGGTGATGAGTGCATGTGTTTTAATTTCTATCATTTTGAGCGCTCCAGCAAGATGTATGTGACATGGAAGAGTAACCCATGATCCTAATCGATTGTGCATTTGCATTCAAAAGAAAATTTAAATAATGCACAAATTTAGGGGGACCTCTTGCTTATCACATACTTCTCAAAGCGACGATGTTTTTCAATCTTACTTATCATTTGTCGAAGCTTTGATCTATATGTTGTCATCAATTACCAAAAAGGGGGAGATTGAAAGTGCAACTATCCCTGGGTGGTTTTGGTAATTCCTAACAACATATAGCTTATTGAGCTAATACTATTGCAAGATGAATATTTCAGGAAAGCTCAATGATTGGCATGGCATGGATTAGAAAGTGGACCCTTCAAAATGCTAAAGATAAAAGATTGGCTCAAGCTCAAAGCACAAGACTCTACATTTTCTATTTTAGTGATCCAAGATCACATTGAGTCTATAAGAAAAGCCAATACTATTAAGAAGGGATGAGGTGTTGCTTAATGAGGTTCTTGCTCAAAATGCTTAGTGATATGCTCCAAAACCCTGCACTACTTTCTCACATCCACATTTGTCCCAAACCAAAACTCCAACTCGGCCCCACCGATTCCTTCTATCCGGAGCCACCAATTTCAGTTGACATAGCCACTGCCAGAAACCCTAGTCTTTTCGTCTCACCGATAGGGATCTCGGTCTCACCGAGATGGGATTGCAAACTCTCTGTTTCCCTTCGTAACGTTTCGGTCAAACCGAGATGAGCGATTGGTCCCACCGAGATTGCAATGCGAACACTCTGTTTCCTTTTCGTAACGTTTCGGTCCAACCGAGATGAGCGAATCGGTCCCACCGAGTTTACCTGACCAACTCTCTGTTTGACTATTACCAAAATCGGTCTCACCGAGTTTGTGTAATCGGTCTCGCCGAGATTACGTTATGCCCTAACCCTAATGACATCGGTCCCACCGAGTTGATCCAGTCGGTCCCACCGAAATGCCTAACAGTCACATTATGAACTAAATCGGTCTGACCGAGTTCTTTGAATCGGTCCCACCGAGTTTGGTGATTTGTGTGTAACGGTTAGATTTTGTGTGGAGGCTATATATATCCCTCCACCCACTCTTCATTCGTGGAGAGAGCCATCAGAACATGCCTACACTTCCAACACATATTTTCTGAGAGAGAACCACCTACACTTGTGTTAAGGTCAAGATATTCCATTCCAACCACATAAATCTTGATCTCTAGCCTTCCCCAAGTTGCTTTCCACTAAAATCTTCTTTCCACCAAATCCAATCCTATGAGAGAGGGTTGAGTGTTGGGGAGACTATCATTTGAAGCACAAGAGCAAGGAATTCATCATCAACACACCATTTGTTACTTCTTGGAGAGTGGTGTCTCCTAGATTGGCTAGGTGTCACTTGGGAGCCTCCGTCAAGATTGTGGAGTTGAACCAAGGAGTTTGTAAGGGCAAGGAGATCGCCTACTTCGTGAAGATCTACCCTAGTGAGGCAAGTCCTCCGTGGGCGACGGCCATGGTGGGATAGACAAGGTTGCTTCTTCGTGGACCCTTCGTGGGTGGAGCCCTCCGTGGACTCGCGCAACCGTTACCCTTCGTGGGTTGAAGTCTCCATCAACGTGGATGTACGATAGCACCACCTATCGGAACCACGGATAAAAAATCTCTGTGTCAACATTGCGTTTGCTCCCTCAAACTCCTCCCTTTACCTTCATATGCAATTGTTTTACATTCCGCTGCTATACTCTTAGAATTGTATGTGTAGGTTGATTGCTTGACTTATGCTAAGTTGCTAAAATCTGCCAAAAACTAAAATTGGGAAAAGGCTAGATTTTTATTTGGTCAAGTAGTCTAATCACCCCCCCTCTAGACATACTTTCGATCCTATAGTCGGAGGCCCTCCCGCACCGCCGCTGGGTGAAAGAGAACAGCTATGCCGGTAGTGGATTCCTTTCGTCGCCGACGGCGATAGCGTTAAGCCTCCTTCCCTTCCCGGCGGACGGATCCTGCCGGCTCTTTGAGCAGCAGTGAGGGGAGAGAGAGAGGCCAATGAAGTCTTGTTTAGATCTGGAGAGGGTGAGAGAGTGTGAAGAGAGCAACTACAAGCGCTGAGGCTCCAGCGTGTATATATATACTGGAGAGACTGTGAAGAGTGCAAACCCTAGAAAACAAGTGCTGAGGCTGCAGCGTATACGTGATGGAGTGATTATACGGTCACTACGAGATTGTATAGCTCCGTATCCATCCATTTTGACTAGTCAAAGAATCCTCCTGGCACCGCCCGAGATCACTTTCTCTCTCTGTCATGCGGGGCCTACCTGTCATTGGGTAGAAGAAAGAAGTTGAACAATAACAAAATTATGCTCAAATGTAGTTATCGAACCGGAGACCTCAAGTTTGATGAGCGAACCGGCTAACCAGCTACACCACCCCCACGTTATATTTAACGAGAGGAAAATAACCTTTAATACATTCTTGCATTCGTGTGACAAGCATGTCGTGTTTTTTTTGCGTGGGAGTCATTGGGATTTAAATCATAATCGTGTCATGTGGCTTTGGTGGTAAGGTCTTTTGGGATTTAAAGCAGTGTTGGTAGTATAGAAATAATGCAGCCTTAGTCACCTTACTTTTCTCCATGTAGTACGTTGGGTCCCACCAGTTAGAGGGTGAAACAAACAAATTAATAAGAAAAATTAAAAGCGCAAGTGGTGTATCTTACCTCACACATCTCGCTACTGGTCGTGAACACTGTCCAATTGATCCCTCTGTTCGCTCACGTACTATTTTAAGTGAATCCGTATTATAACATGCTAACAATTTTGGGAACTTGTGTTCGACCTAAGTGAGTGTGCCGCCGTATCTCGTACTACTCCCTCCGTCTAGGTGTAATAAATCACGTTAGAAGGTGCAGCGGGACCAAGGTGCAAGCAGATTTTTTTCGAAACAAGGTGCAAGCAGATTGGAGGAGAAGGAGAAACTTGACCGGTCCTTCCTCCAATCAAAGCCCTGATTTCTGTCTCTAATCGCAACAATTAATCACAACAACTAAGAGATGCCGTTTTAGCTACCATGCAGGGCCACGTATTAACTTGCATGCATCAACACGTAGTTGCGCTCCATGCATTGGGTTTCTGGGGGAGATAACAAGGCAGAGTAAGGAGCGTTTGGTTACATTGCTAGGCTGGTCATAGTGGTGAGTAACTTGGACTAGTAACATGCATATGTTACTAGTCTATGTTACTACTTCCATAGTAGGTAGTAACATATGGATGGTAACATGCAAATCCTCATTAATTGAGATATAGACTAATTTACTCGGTGTGTGTGTGTGTGTGTGTTTAACAGCATGTGTGTGTTAGAGAGAGCGACACATCGACCTACTCCTATAGAGAGATGGTGTGTAGTGTACGATTTAGCCGCATGAGTCGGTGCATCCTCTCGTTTCCGGGCGTCCGGTCGGGACAGGCGGGACAGCTGCCACGCCCGCTCCTAACCAGCCTGGCCCACCCAAAGCCCCTCCATCGCCCGTGCGCGCTTCCCGCCCGAAACGGTCAGCGCTACTCCTAAGAATCGGTGCCGCATTCATGCCCGGGCAGAGCGGACGCGACCTCTCACTGGCGCCTGCGTTGAAGGGAGAAGCGGATTCAAGAGTGATGGTAGCTTCGTCCGTCCAACTTACTGCAGGGTCTATGTTATTTGACGGCTCATTGGTCATTATTACTGAGGTGGTAGGACTGCTGGATGTCCCACGCTTTCGGCGAAAGGAGGTACTACTAGATTACAATTTTCTCCATTCTCAGCGGAGGAGTGCGAGAGCAGTGAAAACACGCAGGCTCAGTGATTACATGGCCCACCTCACACTATCACCATATTTTCTGGACACCGTGCGACACCTAACTCTTTACATAGTACTAGTATAGTACATACTGTAATTTATTAGCGAGATAAATTTGTACAATGCTATGAAGCTTCCAGCTTCTGTTTCATGTATCTTACGTCCATGGTTGCCCGTTGCAACATTTCATCAAATAGAAAGGAGACTAACATGCATGTTATTGCATCTCAATGATTGACAGATCATAGCCAATATGTACTCCCTCCGTTCCAAAATAAGTGTCTCAACTTTATGCAAACTTTAGTACAAAGTTGTACTACTACTAAAGTTGACACTTATTTTGGAACAGAGACAGCTAAAGAAAAAAATGATCCATGCAGTCCCTAGCCCTTGAACCGTAAACCCTAACCAGGCTTTAATTTGCTGGCAACGTTGGAGCTTCCGAAGAAATGAAGTTTGCAACCCTTTGACCATCGGATCATTTTGTGCAGTTTCACCAAAATCGAGATAAGCATCCCTGTGGCAAAGAAATTGAAGAAGCGTAATTAGAATAAGATTACTGGGACTAGTTGATGAGACATAACATCATCACAAATACAGTACGTAGAAGCCAGTAGAGGTATGTGCAGGGCAAAGAAGTAGAGAAATATCAACATGGAGTGATGTGGGCAGCTGGAGCAGTGGTGCAAGCCGACTGTAAAGGGAGTTGTAACTGAGGGATGTCGGGACGTAGCTCAACCTAGAGGAGGGCGGCGAAAGGAGGCAACTGCCCACGTCGCGGCAGTGAGCAATGGACGAAGGCAACCTCACCGGCTTTGAGAGAGAGAACGGTGGGGACCCTTGATCGGGACGTGCCGACAGTGGGTTTTCGCCGTCGGCGACGGCGACCGCATCTAAACTAAGCATCCACCCCTTCCCCTGGTGGACATGATCCGCCGGGATGTTAGAGATCTGGCCACAGTCGTTTTGTGCAAGAGAGTGTGAAGACTGAAGAGAGCAACCCCAGCAAGCAACCGTGTAGGCTCGTCCTGCCTATGCATATGGTGGAGCGGTTTTCTTTTCTCTCCATATGAACCTATTTATATTCCGTACGTGCCACTGAAGAAAAAACTTTATTTATAAATGACGCGGCACCTACTACTCGTTCTCCTATAAACCTTGCGCTTGGCATCTCCAAAATATTAACCTTGCGATTGGCTCTTCGCCTCTTCAGGAAGTCAAGCAATAATGGTACTGCAGTATATATCGTTCTGGCTATATGAAATGAATGAATTGCTGCACGACCACCACGTGGGCGAGGGTCGAGGGGCGAGGGAGAGTGCGTACTATTTTGTACGTTTCAATATGGACTACATGCGGAGCAAAATGAGTGAATCTACACTCTAAAATACGTCTATATACATGAGTGTTTGGAGTATGTACTAGTAGTCACAAAAAAATACACTTCCGTGATGATATGTGTTTGTCACAGTAGGTCACGTTTTGTGTCATGCATGTACATCCATGACAAATTTATGACATAATCAAGATAGTCATACCTGTGCTGTCGTAGAAGTGTTCCATGACATTACCAAAATTATCATCATGGAAGTGTCCACTTCCATGACGATAAATCGCGCGTCACAGAAGTGCTTTCGTCAAGGGTGACCGACACGTGGCATCCACCGTAACGGAACGCCGTTAAGCTAACGGGTCCGGTTTTGGATCCGATAACCCGTTAACAGCCCCGACAAATGGGGATTTTCCACGTGTAAAATCATCATTGGCTAGAGGAAACACGTGTCAGCTCCGTGCTGGCACAGGTGTCACTCATCCAATGGGCGAGATGCGCCTATGATATGTTAACACGTGGACCGGCCCAAAAGTGGCCCATAAAGTTTAAATGGGCTGGCCCAACTAAAGGCCCACAAGGTTTTGCGGAGCATCATGGGACGGCCCAGCTAAAGGCCCACAAGATTTTGCGGCCATAATGGGCCGGCCCAGGTAAAGGCCCACAAGATTTTTGCAGGCCATAATGGGCCGGTCCAGGTGAAGGCCCACAAGATTTTTGAGGACCATAATGGGCCGGCCCAGCTAAAGGCCCACGAGATTTCGCCGACATTAATGGGCCGGCCCAGCTGTAGGCCCACAAGATTTTGATGACCCTAGTAGGCCGGCCCATTAACTAGCTGCCATGTTTTGGGCCAAATGCCGGCCCATATTTGTTCCGGTCCATTAATGGCCTGCCACGTTCCGGGCCTAATAATGGCCCATATGAGATCTGGCCCATTAAAAGCCTACCACGTTCTGGGCCAAATTACGGCCCAGATCAGGTCCGGCCCTTTAAGAGGCTTTGGGCTAAATTATGGCCCATATCAGATTCGGCCCGTCAACTGGACGCTATGCTTTTGGGCCATTTGCTAAAGGCCCATTTAGTAATTTGGCCCGATATTAGTTTCGGCCTATTAAGGGCCCGTTTAACATTTCGACCCTATATTAATTTCGGCCTGTTAAAAGCCCGTCATATAGTTGGGCCTAACTACGGCCCAAGTTTCCATCCGGCCTGCTCGCAGCCGATAATCTGATTGGTCCAAACAAGGACTGAGACAATTTTGGCCTGTTATAAGCCCATGATTTGATTGGCACATTCATGGGTCGGGGTCTATTTCGGCCTGCTGCCGGCCCGTGAGCTGTTCGGCATGTTTCAGGCCCAACCTACTTTTCAGCCTCCTAAAGGCCCATTGAGTTTTCTTGGGAAAATAGAGCCGGCGGTTTACTCGGCCTATTAAAGGCCGGAATCTACTAGTGGGCCTGTTTACATTTAGGCCTGTTAACGGACCAAGATGACGGGGCCCATGATGCGGATCATACATGGTGATTTGCATGACGGCCCGACTATGTACTGTAATTTTACAGTTTGGCCGGTTTACTGCGAAGACAGGATATCTATACAGTAAAATAACTGCAGCATCGTGAATAAGAAAAAAACCTAGACTATACAATAAAGAAATTACGGCATATTACATCCACTGGGCATCAAAGTTCGCCACTATGATAATAAAGTAAAAGCAGACAGCAGATTACATACACTGGGCATCAAAGATCGCCACTAGTGCAACTAAACACGCCGACAAAATAATATACAAAACCGACAGCACTTCAATAGTGTTCAAGAAAGGTTAGCCCTGCTCGGGAGCTGCAGCACAAGCAGCTGAGCAAGGTGGTGAGACTGCACTTGTTTGACACTTATATCCTCCTCACTCTGAAAGATAAACAAGCAGACATATGACACGTTTTGCACATACAAGTATCAGTGCTGACAATTCATCACATTTCTTACTGACGAATAAAGTGACATAGTTTAAAATAGCATTAACACAATATGGTATTGTTCAGGTCAAGACATGGCAGGAAATGACATTGTGAAGGAGTTGGCAGCTTCACGACACCACTGGATTACAGATCAAGAACTCATAAGCATCAATGGTTAGTGTGCTGTCAATTTATCCCATTTCAGATTGGCAAAATAAGATCACTTGCTCTGTATAGTTTAATTTACATGGTATGAAGAAGGAACTTGGTTGTACAACTAAAAACTTAAATTGAGAAGGACAAACTTTTGTTTATGAACTGGAGTACATAATAAACTTTAAACATGCAATTTGATGCAAACACCACAAATAAACAGTTGTCGCAGTCATGCCTAACCAAATATACACAACAAAGTTTGAAGGCTTGAGAAGGACAAACTTACATTATTGGTGAAGGCAGGCTCTGTAAAGCCCTTGTCCATGCTGATGGGGGGGGGGCAATTCAAGAAGTTTACCACAAAATCTTCTTCATAAGCATTGCCTTTATTCTACATTTTTTAAGAGTAAATATAGATGTGACAATATAAGAAAAAAATGGAGAATATTTAAGATAAGATGAAGAGTGATGCTACATAACCAAGTAGCTATAAATGTAAGTACAGCGATACAGGCAAAAGGTACAGCCAAGAGCAATGCAGAGCTAAACTTCTTCAGTACCATCGGTGTTATCCAACCTTATGGTAAGAGTAAATATAGATCTTATGTGTAGAAAATGGAGGGCAAAGGAAAATAAGCTGCAGAGTGGTGGTACATGAACAACTACCTGTCAATATAAGTACACTGATAAAGGACAGCAGGTACTTACAAGAACAATGCAGAGCTAAAAAATTTCATTGGCATTGGATATATTCTACACTAATGTAACCATTCATATATATCAGATAATTTGGAGCGAACAATTGATAAGCAAGCTATCATGCATACTGCTGTCACATAATGAACCAGGTATGTATGCAAGTATAGTGATACAGGACAACATGTACTAACAAGAGCAAAGCAGCGGGCATCATATTTGCGATATCATGTCGTTCTTTTCAAACCGG
The DNA here is from genome assembly GCF_018294505.1 of Triticum aestivum. Lineage (NCBI taxonomy): Eukaryota > Viridiplantae > Streptophyta > Magnoliopsida > Poales > Poaceae > Triticum > Triticum aestivum. Next base: position 90,176,457 of record NC_057814.1, read on the forward strand.
AATTCTTTTTCGAGCAGATTTCCTGCAAAAAAGATCCATAAGGCACATGCGGAAAAGTAGAAGTTCAAATTCTCATGTGATATCATAGATAGTACCTCATCCTCGGAACGAGACCAGTGCATAACAAGGTTTTTCCATTCAGTGTCTTCTAAATTTAGCACAGGAGACTTCACCAGAAATTCGTTTATAGACTTGCCATCAAAGTGTGATTTCCTCAGGTAACACCGATACTACTGCAATGCTTCCTTGAAAAGCGCAAGCAAGCTTTGCTCATCATGACTATCCAGATTGACCCTCGCCTATGTAATGTAAATCATTGCTGTGTTCAATCAGCAGAAAACAGGAAAATAAACACCATGAATAATAGCACTTACACGTAAGTGGGACAGGAAGATGTGAAAATGGTGTTTGTCTTCACTATAATCTTCCAATGATGGGAATATATACACATAGTCCCTAACAACATTGAAAGCATTGTCTTTTAAACTGGGAATAACTGGAATGGGGTTCCAATCTGCAGGAATTGGCCGTCTCTGCAGTTGGGATAGGTCTTTGTCCCGTGGACTTGCTGTACTTTTGCTGGAGTGGGATTTTTCTCTGGTAAGGCTGGTGCTATGGCAACTGAAATCGGCATACCTTTTGCGGGAGTGCAGGTCCTGTGTGGTGGGGCTAGTGGTGTGGCCAGTGAAGTATGGGTACAGTCTGCTGGAGTCGGTCCTACGTTTTGTGTCACTGGTTGTACAGCCAATATAAGTGGGGTGATGTCTGATTTCTCCGGCACAACCACATTTTTCAAGGACTTTGTTGGTGCTCCTTCAGTTTCAGCAATCACCCTCTTCCTTTTTTATGTCTGATGCACAAGAACAGCATTTGAGTGGAAAAACATGGTATGATGACACATGGAATATGTATTGATAATGGATGGGCATGGCATCTCGACATATATGATGAGTAAACTAAGCAGATGGCGGTGCAACAAAGTAGAAGAAATGCAAGACAACATATGCAAGATACGGGCAATCAATAAAACCTTGCCAAATTAGAGCAGGCACCTTGATGGGTGAACATGACAGGCCATCTGCCTTTGACTCCTCGAGGTTAGAATAGTCATTAGGATCATATTCTGAACAAGAATCTACAGGTGGGGAGCGTATGAGTTTCATTGCATCCAGAATGGCACTCAATGCCTTGGTGTCAATTTTGTAAGTCATTGCAGTGTTCCACAATATTCTTTTGATGCGCGGATTCTGATATTCACTGTAATTACGTATAATATCTGAGAACCATGAAAACATAAATAGTTGTGAGATTATCTTTGTAATGTAGAGGATATTCTAATATAGGGGTGCCCGTGTAAACACTTGTGTGCTATCACTGGATTCTGATGAGAGAGCTCATGTGTGCTGTAATATGGTGCATGCATTTATATAATCTGGCACAAGTATACAAAAAAATAGGCTCCAGAAGTAAGGATAGTTGGCAGATGATAGGTTCAAAATATACTGCATAGAGAGTTTATTGCCAAACCATGATAACAAGAGCACACAGCAACTAGGCAGATCATAGTGTACATAAAAGGGGTACACCATAACCACGATATATAAATCGGGAAAGTGGAACTGGCTTGAAAATACGGTGTTGTATTGCCGCTAGTAATTGAAAGCCTATCGATCAGGTACATGCCAGCTCTATCAGCTGTTGACTGTAGATGTCCCTGCTCCCCTTCTTGACAAGGAACATACTGTACGTACTAAATACAGAATAACAAAAGAGGAACATGTTAAAGAACAGAAGAGGAAGCATATTCTTGAGGTTCCTCTTAATTGCATACAATGTTGGTTGCCCACTCATGATGAATCACAGTGCCCAAAGAAATGTAATTCCATGTTGTCTCTCTATATGTGGCAATTTTGAACAAGAGTCATTAGGATCATATTCTGAACAAGAATCAACATGTGGGGAACATATGAGTTTCATTGCATCCAGAATGGCACTCAATGCGTTGGTGCCAATTTTGTAAGTCATTGCGGTGTTTAGCTTCAACAGTGGACTGCTGCTATTGCGACACAAAGCAGCTACACAGATCATAGTGTAGATATAACGGGAAAACCGTAAGCATCAGAGTAAAATCAGCAAAGTGGAACTTGCTGGAATATATGTGCTAATATTGCCGGTACGGCTAGAAAGGCTTCGGATACCAGCTCTCTTCAACTGAAGGTGCGGTACTCTCAATATCAGTGTAACTCTCAGGCGAGACAGATCCCCGCATTTCCTTACTATTCTTATAGGATTCAAGTGGGCAGGCCACTAAAAATCCTATTCCCATGTTTACAAAATCCTACGAATCAAAGAGGCCCGAAGAGTTCAAAGTGTCCATACCAACCGACCGTATAGACCTCTACACTGCAAATGTCCCTGCTCATCTTCACTACAAGGAACATACTGTACTACTATCATACTCCCTCCGTTCCAAAATATAAGTCATGGTAGAGATTTCCACTATGAATCACATACAGATGTATCCAGATACATTTTAGAGTGTAGATTCACTCATTTTGCTCCATATGTAGTCCATGGTGGAATCTATACAAAGACTTGTATTTAGGAACGGAGAGAGTACTTATTAAAGAAGAACGGAAGAGGAACATGCTAATGAAGAGCAAGCAGATTTTGGATAATAAAATGTTCGTTGCGCAGTGCCCACACATGATGAACCAGAGCGCATTAAGAAAGCAACTCCCTGCTGTCTCTCTATATGTGGTGCACATGCTTTTTCGAAAGTAAAGTAGGAACATTAGCTGACCAATTAAATGTTATCGGTTTTAGTAATATCAGCATCGTATCAGATTCGTACTTGAGCAACAAGTTTGGAATTATGAGTGGCACGTTGTTTAGCTTGATGGATTCAGGAGCAGTGCTAAGCTGGTACGATGATGGTACTGAATATAAAGGCATGTCGGCATTTGGGTCAGTCGACCATTTCAGGCGATTGGATGAAGATCCTACGTCTCCTAACCCTTCTTCTTCATCGTCTCTGATTCTTTCCATACAGAACACCGCACGGGCTGCCGGCCGGACCATCGGCCCCCACCGCCTGTGTTCCTCCGCCACCCCCAGCCCCATCCCCGCCCCCACCCGCGTCGAGTTTTCTTCATTCGGCAAGGCTCCACCACCGCCCCCCCAACCAAAGTCCCCACCCGAGCCCCTTCGTTCGCACCGGCGAACTCCGATGAGCTCTGAAAAATCGACTGACCCAATTTTGAAATTTAGTCTACTGTGATTTAACTAGTGTGGAATATAAAAGGGGAAAACCATAAGCATTGGGAGTATAGTGTTGAGCGTGCCATGGCGGATCTGAAGGTGCAAACCGGACAAAGGCAACTTCGCAACCAATGTTGGCTCTCAACTAGCAAGTAAGTGATGGACAAGAAGTCAGAGTAAAGCAGTGGCGATCTATTTTCTTGCTGTGATAAATAAGTTGAGCAGATACGAAAGAGTACCGCCTCTGGTGCAGCGCCGTGTATGCATCTACTGAGAATTTGACGGTGCTACGGTAGCGATGGCTGTCAGCGGCGTGGAAGCAGATCTAGGAGGGTAGACGGTTGCGGCGGGGCGCGGTGGACGAGACGGTCGTAGGAGCGGCGCCGGCAAGGTGGACGACGGCGGGGATGAAGCGAGACGACGGGATGCAAGGATCCCGGTGCGAAGCCGTGGATGAGAGAGGTCGATCTCTTGTAATGGACGGCGGTGTCGGGGTATCAGCTCCGGCATGGTGAGGAGGACGGCGGTGGATGGGGTGGCGGGTGGAGGAGGCTGGGCTGGAGAGGGTGTTTTGGCGTCCACGGAGTACGAATGGGGAAATGGAGGTGGAGAGGAAGGGGGAACCATGTCTTCAGGGTGCGCTTGTCTCAAATGCAAGGAAATTTACAAACTTACCCCCGTTCCAAATTTCCTACATCACAGCAATATTAGTCGGTTGGGATAGGACGGTAATCTCGCATACACCGAATATTTGCCGACGAGAGTTTGTTTTTGGCGCCCACAGTGTATGAATCGGGGAGGGAGTCGATTTCGCCAAGGACACACTGTGTTTTGGCGCCCACAGTGTATGAAACCGGGTGAGAGGCGGTTATGTCATGTTCGAGTGAAATTACAAACCTACCCCTATCGAAACCTATAGAAATCGAGCAGATAGGCTTTGCGTGGCAGGGATAGGCAGTAGTAATTTCCATCTCGCAGATTTTGGTTTCGGGCGGTTACTGCGACTTTCCCCACTTCGTTCAAATTTTGCAGAGTGCACGTTTACCGTGCCAACTCAATTCGTATCCTGTTTGTATTCTATTTTTTTCGTGCGGGATCCATTTTCGATTGGAATAAAATTCTATACACATCATTTTTTTATATATACTTTCAAAAGGACAACACCCTTTATACATAAATATGGTTTACAAATGGCATGATCTCAGATTCATAAGGTTGTATCCATCAATTTGAATTTTCAAATATTTGAAACCACTTTATGTTGAAATCCAATGTATGCATTCCTTGCTAACTGTCTCCAATTAATGTGTGTTTCATGCGGGTTTTTTTACTTCTCAAACATGTATAATGTGTTTCACACATGCAACATATAGTGTATCCCGTTTAGACATAAATTGCATATAAACCATGCATTGTTTCTAATTAAAGAATCTATGGATCACCAATATTGATAAACTATATAACATTACACGTGTCCCCAAATTCAAATGAATATGCATGTTTGATACACCAATTTGCGTTATGATATTATCGATTTCGTGATCTCCAGTTTAAATATTTGAATCCCATTTAATCCAGATATTCGTCTCATATAACTATCACTCATGCTTATATAGGACTATCTCTCTAGACCTATACACGTTCATCGTCTCTCGGGTATCTCTCGTGCTACCTGTATGTCGACAATGATCTTTTATCTTCATAACACACTGAAGGTACTCTCTCCCTCGACCTTCATCACTCTATCTCTCTCTAAGTATATCTCGCTCCCTGCTATGTGTCTCTAACTATGATTCTCCATGTGGAATCTCTTTCTCTCACACAAACACAAAACTTTGTCTTCCGGGGTCTCATTTCTCTCTACTATTCCCATGTGTGCCACTCGCACACCCCTAATACAGAGATGTCTTTCGCTCCTTAGGTATGAGAACCTACGAATCTTCCTCTTAAATATCTATTTCTCACACACAAACACAAACTCTGTCTCCCAGGGTCTCATATTGCTCCACTGTTCTCTTGCATGTCGGTCACACACACTGTCTCTTCCTAGAGATATCTTGCGTTCCCTCATATGTTTCTCTAGCTATCACTCTCGTTTTGAAATATCTTTCTCTCTCGCAGACACAAAACTCCGTCTCTCGGGATCTCATTTCTCTCCGATATTTGTTTGTATGTGAGTCACATGCTCCCTTTCTTCATCTCTCTCACACCCACACCCATATCTCAGCCTTCTGATCCACTTGACTCCTATCTCTAACGCACACTAGCTAGCATCTTTATCTTTCTATTTTTCTGTTTCTCCATCAACCTTCTTTCATTTATAGGTTGATCACTTTTGCACAATCGTTGTGCCTCACTCCCTCTGCTCGCCATAGATGCATGATCCAACCCACGCCACTATCTCTTAAAGACAAAAACACATGCTCAATTGTCGGGCCTTCTTCCCTGCATTCTCGCATGCATGCATATTGTCATACCGATCCGTCTCTCCCATGTCGTTGATCTTAGCTTATGACTTATGTCTTCTTTCTTTTATCTCGATCATGCGCGCGCACACACACATATATCCCACGTATACATGTATACCTCTCACACATGCACGTTGAAGGTCTCTATGTCTCCATACGTAGTTAATTACCCTCAACCCTAACGCCACATCGAATCGTTCTCTTCTTGTGTGCACATAACTTTCGCCTGGATGGGTAAAACACACACTCACACTTAACAATCTCCTTGTAGCTACCCCCCTCTCACTCTTCCCCTATATTCCCGAAACCAATAAGACCATCCCTTCGTTTAATTCCCACCTACATGCACCATCGATATATAGTAGTCTTCCTTGGTGTCTCTCGAACAAACACGTTCTCTCGATGTCGACTACTCTCACGCGCACACACCTTCTCTTCCCTCTCTACGGGCATTTTCTCTCTCGCACCCCATCGTTGGTGGCCTCTACCATACACATCACCTCTCTATGATGAAGCCATGCACACTTAAATTACATCCGCCACCAAAGACCTCGCGACTCACACACACACACACAAACAAACACACACACA
>NC_057814.1:90182958-90202893 GCF_018294505.1 Triticum aestivum
ACTCCATCTCACACACACATGCTCTAGGCGGGGCATTTGTTCCTACCACCCTTCATCCACCCTTACCCGTATGATAAACAATCACCTTAATTTACTTGTATAACATGGACAAATTCCACTTTACTTTAGTAGTTAGCAAACTTATCATTTGTACCCTTATAAAAGAAACCAAGTTGGCGATGATGGTGTGCCTGCCATCTTGTAATATAGACCGTCTGATCTATATCTGACGGATAGAATGCAAACTATGATAATTTTACAAAAGATAGCCGCACCTCTCTCCACATCCTTATCTCCCACACCTCATTGCTGAGCAATTAAAAAAGAAAGTCTCCGGAACAATAAAGCATGGTGGCCGCTGCCGCCTGCCGGCGCCGTCCATCCCCATGCCTGCGCCCATTCTGACCACCAGTCACCACCACGCTCCACTCCTCCTCACCTTATCTCTCATCTTCCATTTTTCGATGACATTCTCGAGATACCAGTTTTCCGATAAAATTCTCAAAATATCATTAGTGTTTACACATGGGATTACCCCTGCATGGGTAAATCACAACATGTGTTTTGTAAAAAAAAGCATATTGATGTTCCGTGCAATGCACAAGCATCTTGCTTGTAATTATATAACGCAAATCACGAGCAGGAAGTGACATTTTTTACACAACCACGTTAACATGGCCGCGTAAATCACTAGCTAAAGTAAATACCATTAAACTTATATCCCGATGCAAAAGGTTGAGTACATGTCCAAAGAGTAGAGTCGCACACACGCACTCTATCTCTCAGAATCTCACACACACACACACACACCAGTTACATGACGCCCACTTAAGTAGACACGTATGTTACAATTTGTGCACCTACGGGTACACGTGATGCTGCGCATTTATTTAAGCCTGACGGCGAACCCAAACAGTAGCTGCATTCATTCACCTCCCGCCGCCTCTTCTCTGGTCGCCGTCGCCCGGTAGCCATGGCCCAGCCGAAGGTAACAACATACGCCATACTCCAGCCGGAGCGGCTGTTTAATCTGGAAATTTTAGTGGTCATGCATGCATCTTTTTGTGCTAGCACTCCCATATAAGGGTTGACCGGTCGCTTCCTGCGGACGTGCGCGGGAGGTCGAAGAGGAAGGAGAAGGGAAGCGGGCTGTGGAGTAACGTTTTTACCACAATTTCTTTGGAAACTGAGTGCAATAATTGAGTAGTTTTGCAAACTACCAGTACTACACTTGAAACGGTTCAACCTATGCTCCCTTGCCAGCGCGCGCTTCCCGCGTGAAAAGGTCAGCGTCGCCCTGGAGCGTCAGTGCCGCATTAATGCCCGGCCAGAGCGGAGGCGACCTCTCACTGGCGCCGGCTTTGAAGCGGCACGACGGCCGAGAGAGCGCCGCTTCCCGGTGCACCGACTGCTCCGCGTCGAGGCTGGCCACCGACCGGGGTGATGCCCCCGTCCGTTCCGCACTCTAATCTGGTGCATGACACGTATTACGTCGACCCAGATGCTGCTGGCTGTCCCACATGTCGGCGAAGTAGCAAAGAATCATGCGGTATAAGTCTTTCTAGAGATTCGAACAAGTGACTAGACTACACCGCGTGCAGTATCTCAAATCTCCCTTCCGGTTGATAGGGCTCAAATCTCAAATCTCATCAACCAAGGCATTTTGCGATTGGAGGAATGTATCACGTACTTTACAAAACTACCCTAATTAAACTCATGCATTAATTACGTAGTTCTATCGTTTTCCTCTCCACCTTCGTCGCGGTGCACAATATTGACCACTCCTATATGACTAGCCACTCTATCTACATGCGGGACATCAAAGCATCCAGGCCCGCATGCCATCCACCAAATCACAGCGAGGTGCTACAGTCGAAACTCACCGGTCACCCCAGTGTGGCCGTCATGACCCGTCATATCACAAAACCCACACCTTTACCAGCAGTGGTAAAGTGGCCTCGAAGTTGCACTGGACGAAGCAACCATCATTTCACTGGAACACTCGTTGAAGCCCTTTCTCCCCTTTTTGAAGAAAACCTCACTCCAGGCTACTCACTTCTGCCATTTTTCTTCTATGACGACGAAGGAAAGGTGGGCGAATCAGCGATGCTGCTATATTTTCATTCCAAGAATCTTCTTTTTGCGTAGCACCGACCGATTCTCACAGCCTATTCTTTTCCCGTTTTCATTGCGATTGTGGTTTCCTTTCGATTGCTTTTTGTTTGTCAGTTCATTGATGGATCCTGGAGCACTAGGCAAAGAGTTGTCGGCGGACAACCACTGGAGACATCGATCTCCAGGAAGCGAGCACCGACCAACGATTTGACCATGTTGGCGGGCCAACCCATGGAGACGGAGAACTTCAAGAAACAAGCACTGGCCAAAGAGTTGACGACGTTGGCGGATGAACTCGTCAAAGAAAGTTGGAAGAACAGCAAGGGCCCCACCGTGCCTACCCCAGAAACTCTGATGGCCACCTTTGGGCGGCTCAAGGCCGAGTTTGAGGAGATAGTCGCCGTTGAGAAGCAGTATTCCGCTGGCAAGCTGATGGCCCCCATCGAGCATGAGGAGATGGCCCCCGGAGGGATGGGATCCCCTGGTGAGCTGCACAAGGTAAAAAATAATGTCTTATTACCGAAAGTTGTGGTTTTTGATTATTTGCAATGTGCTTGCTAATATGTTAGGGTTGTGCAGGTGCCGGTGGACGTCCTTGATGATTCGGATGTCGCGGCCTGTCCTATGGACAACGCCCCAGAGATCGTTTTCGATGTCGCGGTCCGTCCTGTTGGCATCGCCCCGGAGATCGATTCCGATGCCGCTGTCCATCCTGTGGACATCGCCCCAGAGATTGATTCCGATGTCGCCGTCAGTCCTGTGGACATCGCCCCAGAGATCGATTCCCGTGCCGCTGACCGTGCTGTGGTCATTTCCTGAGAGATCGATGACAAGAAATAGTTGGTCGCGCTAATTCTTCAGGGTAGTTTGCATTGCCCTGTGTTTAATTACCAGAACGATGTGTGTTATCAAGCCATCTTAGGGCTAGTGCACTGTCTTGTGTGGGCAGTACTTGCTACTTTTGTTTGATAGTGAATCATGCGAACCCTCTCCGAGTTATGGAAACAAATGTATCCTCACCAGCGTTTGATGTAATATATGGCATGCTTAGATGTAAGTTTGAACTATTTATCATATCAGCAGGGCTTATTTGATGATTCTTTGTGTAAGTAGGCTAGCTACTGTGCGAGCTATAGTACTTGCAAAACACTCACCGAAGAGAAATGTTGGGGCTGATGAGCTCGTGCTACGCTTATACTGATCCGTCGTCGATCGGCCAATAGCCCAAGCTCCTAAAATTGTAGGCTTAGCGATCGATCAGACAATAGTCGACACGGATACATTCAGGCCTCATTTGGTTCATATGTTAGGAAAATCATAGCAAAAGTACAGAGACGTACAACACAAAATCATAGCAGTACAGAGACGTACCTCCGTTTCACAATAGATGAGTCAACTTTGTACTACTAACTTTGAAACGGAGGGAGTACAGATCCTAGGCGGGCTAGTTTGGCCTAGTGGGTTTTAGTGATATGACGTTGTAGAGTGTCGTCCAGTCTTCGCATGTGGTAGCAGTACTGCGGGTAGAGTAAGTTTTCTTAAAGAAGCGGAATTCAACGAAGTTGGTTCCTTCATCCGACTAACTTACAGTGGGAAAGGTTTAGCCTGCGCTACGACCGGGGTGGACCGGGATAATTTTTTGCATGGCAGGTGGACCAGGATGGTCGACGTCCCACATGTTGGCGAATGAAAGTATTCTTTCCGATATAGTGGAGGAGCAACGAGTATTCATTGTTTATTTTTGATGAAACCTATTGTCTCCACTGTTACGACGAAGGAGTGTGAAACATGGCAGCCTAGTGAACTTGGCATGTGCACCACTCCCTCCTTCCTCATGTAATACTACCATAGTGTTGACTATAAGGTTACAACTTTTTCTCACTTTCTCTCTATCTATTTCCTCTCAAATGTTTTTTACCTTTCTTTTTTTAGACACAATTGTTTTTTATGCCTCTTTTTTTAGAATTAGTTTTTTATACCTAGGAGCACGTGTAGGGACGAGCTCCTGCAGATCCCACTCCTTGACTTTGTCAATGTCTCTCTCTCCTCCACATAAGCGGGCTTGTCGAGAAGACAAGAGATGATCTCTTAGCACAATATGTTTCACCATGTTTTTACGAATAACTAGTTACTGAAGAAAAGGCTAAGAGATGATCCATTGTACACATATTTTTTTGTCATCTCTAAATTACATGGAAGACTTATAATAAGACTATCTTATCAACCATTGTACATGCCTTTTATAGCCCAGAATTTTACTGGTAGTACTTGCTATGAATGCGGGCAGCTGGCCTCTGAGGGGGGAGCGCGCGCGGGGAGGTGGTGGGGTGGGGGAGGAGTTCTAGTGGGCCAGGGCGGTAAGAAGGGTGCTTGGAAGCGGTGCGGACTCCCGCATGGCCCACCTCACATTATCACCACATATTTCTTGGAGGCCGTGCACGGCGGGCGGGCGATCTCTTCTCCCTCCCCCGTCTCTCTCCTCTCAGCCGACGCCCGCCGAGCGATTAGATTTCGGCTATCAACGGTTTATTCAATTGCAGTCCCACATGTCAGTGAAAATGCAAGACAACGCGTGTCCCCTCTGGTGAGCGGCGTGCGAGCCGGACTGTTGGGGGTGCGACGTGAACGCGACGCGTACGAGTTGTAAGTGTGCCGCCTTTTCCTTTTGAACTTGCAAAGCGTCACATTTTTGTGCGATCGATTGATAGTAATCCAGAACAAAATGACGAGGGTAGTGCTTTCCCGCGCGTTAGGCGGGCTAGTTTGAGTGATATGACATGCTACAGTTGAGGGAGTCCTCGATTTGGGGGTCTCGGATAGCCGGACTATATCCTTTGGCCGGACTGTTGGACAATGAAGATACAAGATTGAAGACTTCGACCCGTGTCCGGATGGGACTCTCCTTGGCGTGGAAGGCAAGCTTGGCAATACGGATATGTAGATCTCCTCCCTTGTAACCGACTCTATGTAACCCTAGCCCCCTCCGGTGTCTATATAAACCGGAGGGCTTAGTCCGTAGGACAACAACAATCATATCATAGGCTAGCTTCTAGGGTTTAGCCTCTACGATATCGTGGTAGATCAACTCTTGTAATACTCATATCATCAAGATCAATCAAGCAGGAAGTATAGTATTACCTGCATCGAGAGGGCCCGAACCTGGGTAAACATCGTGTCCCCCGCCTCCTGTTACCATCCGCCTTAGACGCACAGTTCGGGACCCCCTACCCGAGATCCGCTGGTTTTGACACCGACAACAGTGCCATCCACTTGAACCATTTTTATGTAAGCAGGAGTCTACACTCCTACATAGGAGGAGTGCGAAACACGGCGGATCTGATTTTGATTGAGGGATAATTGTTCCCTGCGAAATAATGGAGCACTGTTAGCGATTATAGCATGATAGTTAGGGCATCTCCAGCGCTGGCCCTCAACTTTACACCGGCATCTGTCCGAGGACACTGGTGGATGCCATGCAATGCTGCCCGCATACCTTTCTACAACTATATGAACTAACCGGACGAAATTCGTGCAAACAAAGCAAATTTCAAATTGACTGGATGAAATTCATTACATTTCGAGAACTTTCCTATAAACTGGATGAAATTCATTACATATTTCACACAAACCATACTAAAACCTACTGTAAACCTAATCTAAACGATCGCCGGGCCCCGACCACCATGTTCGTCCATGAACCCGAGAAATCCGGCCATTGCCTTTGCCTCCTCCTTATCCGCCTCGATAACCTCCTCCTCCGGAGCACAAGGTTATGTAGATTTCCACCTCCACGTCGCCGTCAAGCAGCTAATCGGCCGCCAATTTTTATCCCACCAAGCTTGGCGTCGAGTGAGTGGAGGAGCGGTGGCCTTCCTGGGACCAGAGCGGTGGCGACCTACCGTGTACTACTCTTCCTCGCTGCCGACTGCGCCCGCGCACGCGCGCCGGCTTCGTGTTCGTGGCGGCGGAGGGCGCCCGGGGGGGAGCCGGCGATATCCTTCGTCTGCTCCTGCGAGAGTACGTCCAAGAGAGCTTTGGAGCTCGCCCGGAGCGGAGCCACCGATGTCCTTCGTCTGCTCCTGCGACAGTACGTCCAAGAGAGCTTTGGAGTGCCCGGTGGCCATGGTTGGAGTGGTGCCAACAGAAGGAAAGGACCGGAGGAGAATGAGTGTGGGTCTTTGGCTATGGCTAGGAGCTGGGGCTCAAGTGAATATAGCGGGCGAATGGCAATGAGCCGCGGCAGACGGATGGACGGCTGGCACCGGAGTAGGTTCGTCGGTAGCCGTGGTGTCATTAACGCGGAGCAGTCGCTTGCACAGGGATGCCTCGCGGGTGGCGCTCTCTCGGCTGTCGCGCTGCTGCAATGTCGGCGCCAGTGAGAGGTCGCCTCGGGCTAGAATGCGGACGCTGCTTTAGTGACTTAACCGCAGGTACTTTGTCTCACTGACATGTGGGCCCAACGGGCATCAGGCCCGTATGTCAGTGACACACCAACTGCACCTGCAGTTAAGGCCGGTGAATGCGGCATTGACGTTTTGGAGAGACGGTGATCGTTGCAGGCGAGAAGCGCGCGCTAGCGATGGAAGGGGTTTCGGTAGGCCAGGGCGGTCAGACGCTGGCGTGGTGGTAAAATGTGAACTCATGGATGACGAGCCTTTGAAGCATATGCGACACATATTGACAACCAGGCGTCCATGCAACCACTCTTGTCGCCAGCTAGCATTCGACGACCAACATTAGACACCACACAACCGTACATAACTTACGAATAATGGACGAATCGATCAGACACACACTCGTGTGCAGTGGCACTATGATCGGTCGCTCACGATAGTACATACTCCGCACCATAGTACCCTCTCTAGCTAGGTTGTTTTATAGATTGTCGTTGTGATGGATGATATACATGAGCAAGGCGCCGAGTCACTAGTATGACCGTTGGTGTTGAGCCAGGTGAATACATGCTCGGTGTTTGCGGTGGCGTCCAGCAAACGTCTAAACAGTAATGTCACATACGCATAATTTTGGTTTTTATTTCCTTCTCCACTGACAGGTAGGCCCGCATAGATAGATAGATAAAGAACACGAGCTAATGAGGCGCATGCGGACTGTTTGACTGGTCAACCAGACAAATACGGAGCCAGTGACCGTATAATCACCATATCTCGTATACAATGATCAAAGTGAGCTATCAAGACAAGTTTAATGACCGCCAATGCATTTTACTCGGTAATAAATGACCAGGATTGAAGGGGAATCCAAATTTCCTTCATCTTCTGTCCTTGAGCTCTTGACAAACCAATGCACTTGACTGTTGTCCGGCCACTCCACCCCAGAGCTGTCACCAAGCGTCGTTCATGCCACCGCGCAGCACACTAACTGGTAAGGAAGCGATGGCATCCCGCCACGCCGAGTTTCTCGCCGCCCACGACCGCACACAGAATGGTACGCAAGCGGTGGCATCTCGCCGTGTCGAGTTCATCGCCGCTCGCGACCTCACACCTATGTGGGCCGAATTTGAAGCTGCCAAGGCCAAATGGGCGGTAGAGCAAGAGGCGGCCAAAGCCGCACAGAGGGAGCGGAAAAGTCAGAAAGCACTCAAGAAAAGAGAGGCCCGCCGCCGCAAGAAAGAAGAGGACGCACGCGCTGCTGCGGAGAGGTCGGCGGAGATCCAAGCACGGTGCGGTGTCGCCGACAAAGCCGGGAAGGAGAACGACGGCGTCTGGCCAGCATGTGAGAAGTAGTAGTACTAGTAGTTAGTGTGTGTGTCTGTGTCGCCCGTACGTTTGTTTAATTAATTACGAGCATGTAACAGTACTACTAGTTCATATTGTAGTTTTTAGAGCAAATTACCAGTACATTAGCCTAGACTCAATGGAAAAATTCCTATCCTATGCATCAAATGGCATATCTTTCTCTATAGGAATTGAGATGCATGTCATCTCACTTCCTATGATTTTCATATTCCTATAAAATTCCTATCCTATGAAACAAAGGAGCCCTCTGTTGGAGTAACTATTGTAGCTAGCAGTACTGCTGGTACAGTAGTTTTCTTCAACAAGCGGAATTCAAAGTTATGATGGTTCCTTCGTCCGAGCAACTTCACAGTGGGTAAGGTTGGGCCTGTGATTAGACGGCTCATTAGTAATTACTGCGGCGCGACGACCGGGGTAAGTCGCCCTTGGAGTTCTGCGGGCATGGCAAGTGGACCAGGATGGTCGAAGTCCCACATGTCGGCGAGCGGAAGTATTCTTTCCGATATCGAGGAGCAAGGAAACCGCGTGGTATAGTATCACTGGTGATTTATATTTATTTTTTATTTCTAATGACAGCAAGCGTTTCAACTCTTACGACGAAGGAGTGCCAAACACACGGCACATGCTGGATGTCGCACACGTCAGCGAAGGAGTGGGACATGAACAGCGTGGTAGAGCGTCTCCACTTCTGGGTCGGAGACCACACGTAGTAGTACTACTGTACTAGTGGTATGAACGATACAAAGTGCGACCCGGAGAGAAAGACACGTCTAGTTGGAAGGTCTCGGGGCATACACGTAAACAAATATAAAACCTAATATGTGCCTCCAATTAATATAGTAGTAGTAGAGTACTTAGTCACGTACTCCATAACATCACCGGGCATTGCACGTACAACATTTAGTGGTAGTAAGAGACAAATGCCTATATGCCATGCATGTTCATACTATTTGTGCCTTTCTACTTCACTTAGTGTGCTACGTTACACAGGTTCGCACGTCCACTCCTGGGTACATGTCGGTCTCGTAGTTCCAGTCCCACGTGTTCTTCATATAGATGGAACGATCCTTGCATGACACGTGCACCTTGATGCTAGATGTGCCGCGTGTTGCCAAAACGATGAAGAAAGCTCACGTAAAAAAATAATAGAGTGGAAGAACATAGATTCCCGACGATCGAGAAGGAGCAAGGAACCTCGGGGTGGAGCGTCTGCACTCATAATATTTTATATTATTCAGCGATATAAAATCAACCAATCATCTCCACAGTGGACTCGAAGAGTACCAAACACGACAGCCCAGTGTAGTTACATCATACTAGTGTACATGGCTAACCCATGCTATCACCATATTTCTTGGCTTCCGTGCGACACCTATATCTAGTAATCCAGCAACCCGTATCGCTTCTCCCTCCTCGTCTCTCTCAAAGGCCCTGTTTGGATACTCTAACTCAATTAAAGGTTAGAGTTAGATTCTAATCCTAAACTAACCCTGAAGTAACTCTAGCGAAAGAGGTGTTAGGATGGTAGGGTTAGATGGAGCGCGGATACGGCGAGGTGCCTTCATGGGCGGTGCGAGAGGGAGGGAGGGAGGGGGGAGAGGACGAGAAGCTTCGACGAAGTGGGGAGGGATCTGCTGCGGGGAGAGCGAGAGAAAAATGTGTTTTTTAGTGTCCCGAGAAGAACTAACCCAAATAAGCACCTCTTGGGTGAATTAGAGTTTTTTGGGTTAGTTGAGTTCAAACTAACCCAAACTAACTCTAACACGTGGATCCAAATAGTAACCCAAACTAACCCTCCTGTTCGGATATTTTTGGGTTAGTTGAGTTCAAACTAACCCAAACTAACCCTCCTGTTTGGATATTTTTGGGTTAGTTGAGTTCAAATCGCACAGCCCGACCTTTCCAGCATTAAGTAAGTTGAATCCGCTACTCCCTCGCCCTCCTCGGCTCTCTGTCAAACCGCCTACGTGAGAACTGCCGCGCGTACTGCCCGGGAAAAGCCCCGCCCTCAACTTTTAACTACGCAAAAATAGTTTGAGCTTGTTCGTTCTATATAAATACTAGTAATGTATGTTTATTCACCCGTGGGGTTGTTCAATGAATGGACGGCCGGGGAGCACAAGTGAACAATACTACTACTAGTAGTAGTAAGTAGGAGTCGTACAGGTAGTCACCTTAAATAGAAAGTTTCTTTTCTTTAATACCATGTACACAAATTGAAACGCTTGTTGTGGAGAGAAAAAGATAATCACTCCACTATATATGTACGTAGGGGCCTGAGCGCTTGCTTTACTAGGGTTTCTCTCTTCATTCTCTCATCCTCTCCAGATATAAACAAGATAGCGGTAGCGACATTTTCTCTCTGCTCACCGCTGGTCACAGATCCGGCCGGATCCCTTCGGCTGGTGTGTGTAGAGGACTACGTGCATCGTTCACGCGGTCATTGCCGGCGAGGGAGGAAACCCACAGCTGTCGGATGGGCCCGATCCTCTGCCCGTGCCGTTCTCTTCGACACAGCGCCGGCTCGGGAGGTCCTCCGACCCTTCTTCCTCCCTGTCGTTTTGTCCCCAAATCCGACTTGCTGCCGCCGACATCCCGACGACCCTCATGTATAAGTTCTTCGAAAGCGGCCTTGCTCTACTGCCCCAGCTCCCCACGTGTCTGCATGTGCATCTTTTTCTACTCCCATCAGCTCTTCCAAAGCCACCTAAATTTTTAGTATCATTAGAGGTAAAGCTACTTCATGCATTCGAATCTAGGGCTTTGTTCAAACAACGAAGAAAGGGGGGAAGTTGTAGCACGAATCTAGGACTTGATTCAAAGAGGAAATAATATGGTGAAAGTAGTAGAGACCGGATACCCAACCGGTCTTTGGTTGAAAAGGGAAATAATGGGAAAACGCAGTACAAACTGGATAAGGAACAGATCTATTATTGGTTGAAAAGACGATAGGAAGTGGCGGCTGGTGGACAAGTCAATAGAGTATGTCCAGGATTAGATTTGTTACCCTCACATAGTAAAAGGTCTCCGGGATTAGAATTGCTGCCCTCACATAGTAAAAGGTCTCAGGATTAGATTTGCTGCCCTCACATAGTAAAAGGTCTCCAGGATTAGATTTGCTGCCCTCACATAGTAAAAGGTCTCCAGGATTAGATTTGCTACCCTCACATAGTACAAGGTCTCCAGGATTAGTTTTGCTGCCCTCACATAGTAAAAGGTCTCCAGGATTAGATATTCTACCCTCACATAGCATGAACAAACTCTACATCACCACTTTATGCCTCCTTGTAGGTACATTGTGCTGATGCATCCACTTTCGCATGTACTTATACCAACCTTTTGCTATTGTTAATGTAAGGGCGCATGTAAAATGAAGCGATCACACTGTTACCTTAGGGACATGTCTAACCAGTGTTATTGTTAATCTAATGCCTCCAGTGATAAGATGCAATTAAACTGTGTTACAAATGGCACTCCTGTTGTTTTCCCCAGTATGATAAGTAAGTTGCTCCTTTACGCTTCTCAGTGTCCTGGTGTCCCCACAGTCCCATGCCCTTAAACCAACTCTTTAGCTGCCGATGATTTACTGTATCTGGTAAACAAGCAATGCCACCATTAAAGTAATCCCATATTTGAGGAATCTCATTGTTGATCGTAATGCTTCTGGTAACATGAAGCATTGCTCATGTTTTAAAATTTCTACTGTCCTTGCGTGATTGCCATGAACATAATTAAGATGCTTCTTTTCATTCGTATATGTTTCGTATATTCTTATTGACCAGCAACTGTTTCTTTCTATCTTTTTGTGCAGATAGGGATATCCATCTCACCTTGTTGCTATTGTGACCTTTTGGTGAACTACACAAAACACTTTTTTTGGAATGAGTGTCTTGTGCAGTTCAACTAAAATGTCACGTGGGCAACATCTCTCAATTTTTGTGGAACTGCACAAAATGGTGATTGGAGTTTCCAAAATCTCCGTCAAGTTCTGCTGGTAATCTCGTGCAACATTTTATTAGCCTTTGCAAGACGAGTCGTCACTGTCACAACAATGGCACTTGATTTTAGTGGAACTGCACAAAAGGATAAGAAAATTATTGTTGCACCTTACATGAGCCGGACAGCCAACCTTAATGTTCCTCAATTTTAGTGCAACTACTAAAGAAGAACCTGCCAGCTCACGAGAGCAAGTACATCTTGCTAGTTGAATGATGTAATCTTTGCTTCATTTCAGGTGAACTGCAGAAAAAGGCGCATGAATTGAATCATCGAACTCCAGGCAGGCCTCATCCTAGTGGAGCTGCAGGTTGAGTAAAGGAGGCCACTATTAAAGTGAAATCATGCTCTCCTGGTTTGTGGTGTGCAAACAGGAATACTCAACTATAGATGTTGTGATAGTCAAGAGCATTCGCCAAGTTCTTAGATTGTATGACATGGCTAGCCAAGATGGATTTAATCCCGATATTCACTTTATCAAAAGGCTCTAGTGGGTTGGTTCTGAATCTTGCAAGCTGGGAATCAATGAGATGTGTAGGCATCTTTGTTGTACTTATTATTTGAATCTTATCTGTTGGTTCTGAATCTTGCAAGCTGGGAATCAATGAGATGTGTAGACATCTTTGTTGTACTTATTATTTGGATCTTATTTGTTGGTTCTGAATCTTGCAAGCTGGGAATCAATGAGATGTGTAGGCATCTTTTTTGTACTTATTATTTGGATCTTATTTGTTGGTTCTGAATCTTGCAAGCTGGAAAACACGGCATGATGATGCAGAGGACAAAAACCATAACAAACAGTTCAAACTTGGTAGTATTATCTTCGTGAAAGTGAGACAAATGTGTTGATCGTGTGCGTCCTGAGAATAATAATTCTAATTGTTGTGCATGTTGATCCTGTGGCACTGATAGAACGAGCCAATGCATTGCTTGTTTTAAGTATAAATTTCTATTAAAGCTAATTAAATTTAAGTAAACTAACCACTAACTCCTGTTATTACAGTACCAATACAGACCCGCTCGTGAACCGACATGTGGCCGGAGTAGGTTTCTTAATGGAGGCGTTTCAATGTGCCGAGGGTGCATCTTCTGCCGGGCGTGCAGCGGACAAGGGAGGGGTAGTAACTGTTGTCGCCTGTACACACTCAGTTTACTGTTGAATCCAGTTCCCCAAGAGCTGAAAACGAACTGCTGCCGCCGCCTACACACTCGTTCACTTGAAGAGACTCCAATGGCGATCCGAGGGGTGAGCCTGCTGGATATGGACTTCAGCAAGGAGTTCCCCTTTGAGTTCGCCGTTCAGTCCTATGGCTCCACCAAGTTGAATGTGATGTACACCAACGATCCGGACTCGGTGAAGCTCTGCCTCGCCGAGTTCAAGCACTACCTACAGGACGAGAAAGCACAAGGTTGCAGGACTAGACCTTGTGCCCATCCATTCATCTCCTAACAGGGACCAGCGGATCACCGTCGCCCAGGTATGTGTGTGGGACGAGGTTCTCATCTACCACTTCTGTAGGGCCATCAGAGGTTCTGGAGCATTCACCCGTTTCATCGGCAGCGCCGACTGCACCTTCACTACGGTGGAGAGAAGGAAGAACGCGACGATTCGGCCATCTAGTGCAACAAGCTTGTCAACATCCAGAACAATACAAGATAATCAGCAACGGGCAGGAGAAGGACTCCGTGGTTGACCTTGCCGAGACCATCATCGACCCCTGATACGCCAACATGAAAGAAGACAACGATACCAAGGACTTGAACACGTGGGAGGTACCTCTGAATCTAGCCTACATAACCTACACGGCCAAGGACGCATATGCATGCTTCGACATGTACAGGCAGATCTTGGACATGAGGGCGTGTCTGCTTCCCGTAACCGACGAGTACACGTACAGTCGTAGGGTCATGATCAAGCATGCCAGGAAGGTCTAGATGTTGTACTTTATCTGTTTATAAGCACCTTTATCATCTGAGTGTTTCATGCATTAGCCTAAGTGTCGTAATTATCTGTTTTGTCCGAAATATTTCTTTTAAGAACCCATTAACCTGTTTGCCTTTTTTAGTGGCTATTTGCTTATGTATGTAACTAGTTCACTTGTCTGTTAAAAAAAGTTCACTCGGCTGTCGTGCTTTGAATCTCCTTCCTCCCAACATATTCCCCTCCTCAGGTGGACCCAGCAGGTCTCGTACACAGACATATGGGACCAACCACCTACCCATTTGTTTTTCTTTATTTTGTTCAATCTTTCATCCTCTTCCTATATAGCTCAGTTATATTTTTCGTTTTCATTAATCCTATATTTGAATTTTCTCCCACTTTCTTTTTGGATGTAAACTGAGTTTTCTCCGAGTACTTTTCCCTAGAACCAACTCAACTGTCCCACGTCTAGCCTAAAAAATAATAATACCCCGCGTACTATTAACTGATCAAATTTAGATGATATTTATTTTGTAAGTTGAAAGTTCTTACAAAATAATAATAATAATTGTTTATATATGACTTGGCAAGTTAACTCCTAGTGATTGCGTACATAAGCTTGCAAAGATTTTACTGACCAATGCAGTAATAGACGTGCAATCATGTGTTTATATTTTTATAACATTTCTCCGTCTAGCCCAACATGATATTTTCACCCAGCCCAGCAAGTCCGGGGATTTCGAGAAAAATGCAAATGGGCTTTAAGTTCTACCATACATATAAACGGGCTGCATAGATGCTACATCATTGTTTCACCCAGATCACCAAATGGACTAAAAAAACAAATGGACTGGCTGACATGTGGGTCAGCAGGTCGAAGCCTAAGAAGGCGTTGGATTTACATCCAACGGTCGGCATTGTTCTTCAATCTCTCGTCTTCTTCCCCCAGCGCTGCTGGGACCGCCTGCCCCAGCCTCCGGCATCAAGCTGCGTTGTTTTGCGCTCCTCAGCGAAACGCTACCCCGCCGACGGCCAGGCCATCCCTCCACTCCGCACCTCTTGTTATTCTCTGCTGAGTGTAGGCCCACCCCGCACCCAAACCAGTCAAGTTTCCCACTCCTCTCCATCTGCGACTCCCCTGCCGCATCTTCCCCATCTCCGGGTCATTCCAGTCTGGGGCCTCGCCGTTGTCCACCGCCTCGGCGCGCTCGGCACGGCGTGGTCAACATACAAGAGTCATCGGAAGAGGACTGTACGTGGAGAGCCTGACGGCTGGGACCCACAAGGTACATGGTCGCACGCAAGGAAAGTTCCTCCTTATTACGCACTCTACGTGGAATGTACATGGGAAGAGCTTCTGTATTTCGCAAAAAAACGTCCCCCCCCCCCGCTGACAGGTTGGACCCACCAGCTATATCTTCGCATGCAAGGAAGTGCCTCCTTATTACGCACAAAAAAATGAATACCCCCCTGCTAGCTGGGACCCACCATAGTGGGTGGCTGACTTGTGGGCCTACTAAGTTGACGGGGACGGAGGGCTTTGTCAACTTAGTCAATATGAACGATTCTAGCTCAAGTGACCGTACGATGTCCATCCAACGGCCATAGTGCTTCTACAACCTCTGGTCTTCTTGCTCCAGCCGCCCAAAGCAGCGCCGGTCGTGCCGCGTGCTCCTGGCACCCGTGGCCGGCTGTGATACCGCGGAGACCTCACCGCCCCCTACTACTCCCACCGCTGGACAGGGCATCCCTCTACTCACCCACACCCCCTGTTATTCTATGGCGACGGCTGCCTCATGCTGCAGCCGAACCAGTGAACCCTCGTACTCCTCTCCGCGTGGGCATCCACTGCCGCCTCTTCCCCGGCTCTGCGTCGTCCCCTTCCTAGGCCTCGCCGTCGTCCACCGCCTTGGTGCTCTCGGCGCGGCGTGGTCAATGTGGTCAATGTGGTCAATGACCAACTTCCATCGGAAGAGTACTGTACGTGGAGAGGCTGACAGCTGGGTCCACGGCCGCAGTTGGGTCCACGGCCACAGCCCTTTTTTTGTGCTTTGCCAAGTAAGTCGCTTTGTCAGGCCTGTTGGGCTGCAAATCTTTCAAGACGAGGAGAGCTTCATTCGGCTGGCCGAGAAAATGGCCTATCAATAATGAGAAATGTGTTGTACATTTTTAAAACACATCAAACCGGCAATTAGTTTCAAATTTATTTTTTTCATTTCGAGATTTTAAATTGCATTGATTTTTATGCGTGGACAATTTGTTGGATTTTATATTGATATACATTTGTTTTTTAAATCAGTTTGAATGTGACTCAAAATTTCGGGATTAAAAACAGTTCGGACCGTCTGAAATATGCAAAATTTCGTACAATTTTTTAACCGTGGCCACAATATGGGATGTAATGCTAACAAAAAGAATATGGGCTCCAAAAAACCTTAAGAATTAGCAAATGGGATATAAATTATTAGAAATAATGGCAGATGGGCTGTATGCTGTTTTCCACAGATTTGAGGCTTTCCTAAAAAAATGGTTGAAGCACAAGCAGTGACTGTTGGATTTCCATCCAACGGCCGTCGTGCTTCTTCAATCTCTGTTGTTCCTGCTCCAGCCCCGCAAACAAGCGCCGGCGGGACTGCCTGCTCCCTCCTCCCTGCGGCCGGCTGTGCTGCCGCGCAGGCCTCACCGCCCCACCGTACTCCCATCGCTGGCCTAGCCATCCCTCTACTCACCCACACCTGCTGTTATTCTCCGGCGACGGCAGATGAACCAGTAAACCCTCGTACATCGTACTCCCCTCCGCGTGGGAAACAACTGCCGAGTCTTCCCTGCCTCCGTGTCCTTCCCTTCCTAGGCCACGCCGTCGTCCACTGCCCTGGTGCTCTCGGCGCGGCCTAGTCAACGTGGTCAATGACCGACATGCATCTGAAGTGGAATGTACGTGGAGAGGCTGACAACTGGGTCCACGGCCGCACGCAAGGAAATGCCTCTTTATTACGCGCAAAATAATTATTCCTCCACCTGACGTCTGGGACCCACCGAAAGGGCCTCTGTATTTCGCGAAAAAACGTTACCGCCGCTGACAGCTTGGACCCACCAGCTATATCTTCGCAGGCAAGGAAGTGCCGCCTTATTACACACAAAAAAATGAATACTCCCCGTGCTAGCTGGGACCCAGTATAGTGGTAGGCTAACTTGTGGGCCTACTAAGTTGACGGGGACGGAGGGCGTTGTCAACTTAGTCAATATGCACGATTCTAGCTCCGGTGACCGTACGATGTCCATCCAACGGCTGTAGTGCTTCTTCAACCTCTGGTCTTCTTGCTCCAGCCACCCAAACCAGCGCCGGTCGTGCCTCGTGCTCCTGCCTCCCGTGGCCGGCTGCGATGCGGCGGAGGCCTCACCGCCCCCTACTACTCCCACCGCTGGCCAGGCCATCCCTCTACTCACCCACAGCCCCTGTTATTCTGCGGCGACGGCAGCCTCACACCGCAGCGAACCAGCGAACACTCATTCTCCTCTACGCGTGGGCATCCACTGTCGCGTCTTGCCCGGCTCCGCGTCGTCCCCTTCTTAGGCCTCGCCGTCGTCCACCGCCCAGGTGCTCTCGGCGCGGCGTGGTCAACGTGGTCAAGAAACGGCTTCCATCGGACATGGACTGTACGTGGAGAGGCTGACAGCTGGGTCCACGACGGCAGCAAGGAAGTGCCTCCTTATTACGCGCAAGATAATTATTCCTCCACATCATAGCGGGGACCCACCGGACGGACCATCTTCTTTCGCGAAAAAAACGTTTCGCCCTGACTGCTGGGACCCACCAGCTACATCTTCGCACGCAAGGAAGTGTGTTCGGGCAAAAAAACGATTCGCCCCCCTGACTGCTGGGACCCACTAGCTACATCTTCGCATGCAAGGAAGTGCCTGACAGTCGGGACCCACCTGGTCGAAGCGTACGTAGCGTTGTCATTCTAGTCGGGAACGTGTACATACATACTAGTCGTGTAGAGGCGCGCACGTGTCGTAGTAGAGGCGCGCACGTAGCATGTACACGTATGTATAGAGGCCAGTGTGCAAGAAAGAAAATACGGCCACGAATGTACATACGGGCAGGGTCTCGAACCCCTATTCGCGCATACGTACGGCCAGGGCTCGTGTACATGGCTGGGTCAAAATGGAGAAACAACGTCGTCGTCGTGTTCATCGGGAGCCAACCGGCTGGGTCGGAACGGAATGCGTCGTCGTGTTCATCGGGAGGGCTTGGACGGAACAACCGATGGAAACGAGGCCTGGTGTACCGCAGAACGGAGGAAACGGCCTTGTGTTCGACCGGCCACGTTCGAAACGGGATCCTGTTCATCGGGAGGGGTCTGGCGTACCGCAAAATGGAGGAAACGGACCTCCTACGGTCGAAACGGGGGTCCTGTTGATCGGGAGGGGTGTGGCGTACCGCAAAACGGAGGAAACGGACTTGTGTTGGAGCACTACAGTCGAAACGGGGGTCCTGTTCATCAGGAGGGGTGTGGCGTACCACAAAACGGGACTCCACAGGATACTGTTCATCTCCACCGTCGACCCCCTCCAGCCTCCACGGGCTACTGTTCATCCACCGTCGACCTCCTCCAGCCTCCACCTGTGACTATTCATCCGCGGGCTCCTGTTCATCTAGCCTCCACCGCGCGCTACTCCACCGACTACTGTTCAACCAGCCCTCTCCATGGGCTCCTGTTCAACCACCCCTCCACGAGCTACTGTTCATCCTACCCTCCACCGTTTATTGTTCATCTTGCCCTCCACGGTCCTGCTCATCATGCTCTCCACGGGGTCCTCTTCATCCAGCCCCAACCGGCTCGAATGATCGAGCCTGTTCATCCACCCCCACCGGGAACTGTTCATCCAAACCCCCCAGCAACGCTCACTGTTCATGCAGAGGCAACGCCACGGGGTCCTGTTCATCCACCCCCACCGGGAACTGTTCATCCAAACCCCCCAGCAACGCTCACTGTTCAGCATCGATCGGCTTCAGTTAGCAGCAGTAGCAAAGGAATCGCTCGATCGGGTTCAGTTAACAGCCATCGATCGATTGCTCGGCTTCAGTAACGCGTAGCCTGCAGTGCAATCGCTTGGGTTCAGTTAGAGCCCAACGCCTCCTCGGGTTCAGTTAGAGCCCAACGCCTCTCACCCACGCGCATGCATGTACGAGAGAAACGCGCATTGCTCAACCCCGACCACCCACCGTAACCGGGAACACCCCGGTATTTTCCTCGCCCTCACTTCTACCATGGTTTTTTTCCGTCATGGACGGCCCAAAGAATGTCATGCAGCTGCGTCTCCGGCCTGCCCGGGACAAAAAGCCCATTTTCTATCATGATTTTTTATCATAGAAGTAGGACCCCACCACATCCTACGAGCCACCGCGCCCGTGGGCGGGGGAGACGGTGTACTAAGCAAGCTTCTCCTCGTTCTATGAGTTGACGAGACACATCAAAAGTACTCCAGTGTATAGAGCCTAGCCTCTAAGGTAGGCCCCACATGGTTTGCCTCTTTTTTAACATAACGCGTCAAGTCGCAGTTTGTTGTTTCACCCGTGGTAGATGATCCTCCACAAGTGGACAACCAGTACGCGTGTCAAATTACCACGTGCGCTGCCTTTTTGTACAGCTATGAGCTCCACCGTGTACTCGCACGGGTGTGGTTGGGAAAGAGACGGGAGTACGTGCGCCGTGCATGCACCTCTTCTCTTCGTGCACGTCCCCCACCTACGTGGGTGTGTGTAAGAGAGATACAAACCTAGACAGATGGCGTGTGCGTTCGTGAGTGTTTTTTGTTTTTGGGGGGTGTGGTGATTTCGTGAATGTATTTGTGGGAATATGTGTCGATGACATCTCAAACAAAATTTTGCATGCAATGTCTGTGAAATAGAGGCATATCCATATCATATAGAGAGGGCCAGAGGGGGCAATCCACGAGAAGAGAGGGAGGGGTCATAGATATTGATAGAGTCGAAGAGAGGATCAAGTGGGTGGGTGCGAGATGGATGAAGAGAGCCATCGAAATTGTGTGTGTGCAAGTCAAAGATATAGGGCGACTGACCTACCAGAACGTCAGAGGGCACAGGGAAAGTTTGTGTGTGGCAGGGAGACATGACTAGAG
>NC_057814.1:90203197-90205323 GCF_018294505.1 Triticum aestivum
TATATGTGTTGAGAAGGAAATACCCAGCTATGTCTTGAGGGAGATGGGTCGACATCCATACATAACTGAAAGACGGGAAATAGGTTGGGACAGAGAGAGAAAGAGACAGAGAGAGAGGAGAGAGAGGGAGGGAGGGGGAGGGGTAGAGTGCTGGATGGGTGATGGAGTTTCTTCTCGAAGATGGTGGGAGAGGCCTACTGGACAAACTGAGGGTAGAACTGCAATATTATCTATAAGAATGGGGATGTGTTTCTGTGTGTGCCTGTGCGTGATAGATCTGTTGGGACACATGCATGGATGATGAACGGAAACCATGTGTTTGCTAAGCAAACCTAACTAGGTCGGTAGATCAATTGTTGTTTGTGGGAGGAAGGGAGAGACATAACTAATGAGGTAGATCGATCAACGCGTGGGGGGAAATGAGTTATAATTAAGGAGCTAGCTAGCTATATGTATAGCGGGAGATCGGTCGGTGTACATCCATTGCTTAGAGGCAAATAAGGCCTTGCGAGACGGATAGACAGAGAGAATGGAGCTAGGAAGTGGTGCGAGAGGCCGAGCTACTAGCTAGATAGGGGGAGGAGTGTGCGGTTGTGAGATCGATGAAAAGAGGGGCGAGAGTTTACACGTATGTGGGACCGTATGAGAGACACGAGGCATGGACACAGAAAGGAGGAGATGGAAGGTACACATAGTTCATATCTAACTCGAGAGTAATCATGTGGTGTGCTGTGAAGATAATACACTAACAATGGTTTAACTTGAAAATAATGATGATTGTAGATCTTATTAAAATAGAGAAACGAATTCAAATGGTTTGACTTCACGACAATCATCATTGTAGATCTTATTCAAATAGAGGAACGAATTCAAATTTAGTTCATATTGAAGCGGTAGTATATACGTTTGGAATGCACTAAAACGTTCATTTGAGTAGCAGGTTGCATGCATTATACATGTAGCGAAATATTTTAATTGAACATAACATGAATTCAAAGTTTGGAATGACATTTGTAGTGCGAATTGATTTGGTACAGTACAAGGGACTAGACCCTCTTGTGTGCTGCGAATTGATTTCTTTTTGTTTTTTCGTCGATGGAAGTGCGAATTGATTTGGTACATTACACGTTGGGCTTATCCGGAAATTTCAACCCGTGCCTTGTTACCCCGAAATATTTAAGATATATCTTTGTCTCGTTGTGCTCCGACAACTCCCTCCATCTCAACCCGCGCCTTGTTATTGCAAAATTACAACGCGCGTGGAAACTCCCACCTCCTGTGAAATCCCGACACGTGAAATGCCCGTGATACCCGTGAACCGAAAGAACCGCCTAGCTCAAATCGGTGGGGGTAATTTCGTAACTTACCCCACATTTCGGACAAGCTCGTCCCTAAGCCATGGTTTACCACTCCCATCCCATCCGCCCACCCATTCGTACACCGAGGCCACGAAAACCCGTGAAGCTCCACACCCTCCTCCGTCCGCCACCCAGCCGGAGCCTCTTCCCTGACGACATCATCCACAGCAACACCTCGACGTCCCTCATCCACCATACCGGATGAGGATCCATCGTCGATCTCGTCGTCCCGCCGGTTCAGCCACCCCGCCCTCCACCTCCAAGGAGCTGCCCCGACGTTCCCCTCATCTTTCGTGCCACCTCCATTCCCACACCGCCGTCTTCACCTGCACCACCGGAAGAGCATCATCATCACCGTTTCCTCCGATGAAGCTGAGGCCTAATCGGCACCACCAAAGAGGTTGTACACTAATCGCCGTATTTTCTTCTCGATTCGATCTCACGGTGCTGCTGGCGCTCGGTCTCGAGCCGACACGGTGCGGCTCCATCCACAGCGGCGTCGCCGGCCACTTCCTCCACGGCGTCGCTCCTTCGGCGGCGACGTGCACATCAGTAGGAGCTGCTGCTGCTTTAGCTCTCGCTCGCGCTGCTGCTCTGCTCTTTCTCTCGGTCCCCTTCTTGGTCTGCTCTTGCTCGCGCTGCTGCTCTCGCTCTTGCTCTTGCTTGCGATGCTACTCCGATTTAGCTACACTTTAGTCGACTAAATCGACTTTTGGTCAGTCGATTTTCAGGGGGCGGGGGGCTCGCCGGAGTTAAGGAAGAACCAGC
>NC_057814.1:90205814-90209137 GCF_018294505.1 Triticum aestivum
CCCCACTATCTATCTTAGGGTTCAGGGTGGGGGCGGTGGTCACCGGCGGTGGTGGGGCGGTGGCATGGGGAACGCCGGAGAAAAATCTCGGCACAGGGGGGGGGCTAGAGGGATGGCTGGGGCGGCGGCGGACCGGCGGTGGGGAGTGGTTTCAGGGCGGGCGGGGCGGCGCACCGCCGGCCGCAGGCGGCGAAGGGCGGCGATTTGGTCAGTGGTGGCTGGCGGCTCAGGGGGGTGGAGGTTGAAGTTGAACTGCATGCCCTTGATTTCGTATCCAACGGCTGGAAAATCGACTGACCAGAGATGAAAAATTCAGTCGACCGGCTCTCGCACGCGCTGCTGCTGTTGCTGCTACTGCTTTTCTGCTACTAGCTAGTGTGTTCAGTTTCGATAGTAAAATTAAGTTCCGACAACAAAATTCAGTTTCAACAGTTAAGTTCAGTTTCGACAGTTAAATTCAGTTTCGACAGTTAAGTTCAGAGATGAGCGGCTGATGTATTTTACATCTAGCACTTTGTGCTTATGTATTTTACGTCATCTATTGGAGATGCTATTACAATTCCACTCAGGTTAACGTTGTCTCTCCTGTCCTGCTTCAGCCTCGGCGTCGTACAACTCACCGGAGCTGCTCCAATGACGAAACCCTCCATCACAGCGGAGCAGTACCCCGGGCTCCATCTCAAGATGCCTAAGATCTTCTTCCCCTCCTCCGACAGCCAAGTCAGCCGGATCATCCTCACCGACCAACCCAATCACGCTGAGATCGACATGGCTTCGCCAAAGAGGTTGTACACTTGTTGCATCTCTTTTTTACTCTACAAGTTATATATATTGTCCACTGAGCACACACAGTAACATGAAATACGATTAGTTTCTCCTACTATATGATAAGCAGTGAGGTACCAGGGAACTTAGCTATCCGTGATGGACTCTCTTGAACGCCATCATTATTTATCTCTGCGTGTTTGAGCTGTGCATTTTTTGATGAGCCTGGGAGTTGAGCTAGTACGGCAGTGGCCCGGGTCCAAAGTAGCGGAAGTAGGCAAGTAGCACAAAAACATTTTTTTAGTGTAGCTTTTCCTTGCTCAAGACTGCCTACTAGAATCGCCAGTGCTTGAAAGGAAAAGTGAAGGAAAAACATAGGAATTGGAAAGTTTCCTATGGTACTACTATTCATGCATTTGGTTCAAAGGAATGGAGCAAAGGAAAACTGTAGGATTTGTTCCTTTAGTGTCTCCTTGAAAGAAAAACCGTACGACTTTTAATTTCCACTTGTCCTCCTTTTCAAATTCCTATTCATGAAGGACAAGACTAAGAGATACTAGCATAATAGCATTATAACCATACACTTTCTTGTGATTTAACTTAATCTCACCATGCTTCTTTGCATCCTGTGATCTTCCAATTCTTGTGAACCAAACACCCAGATTGGCAGAAATCCTGTGTTTTTAAATTCCCTGTTTTGCACGTGCATTCCTAACCTATTACTGTGTATTTCCTATCCCTGTGTTGTTAGAATCCTCCAATTCAAACGAGCCCTTACAGAATTACTTCTCTTACAGATAGTTGTCAAAGAAAACCTTGTGTGGTTTTGTCCCGCTCCTTCTGCGCCGTTGTCCACCCAAGCTCAGCCGCTCCAACGTCAGAAGGGTCCAGCACAGCTGGGATCCGACCTCCAGACTATCTTTCGTCGCCTCAGATCTTCTTCCCCGCCGCCGGCAGCCATGACTACTGCATTACCATCATCAACCGAGCAGATGACCTCGAGGACTACACAGGTCCGCAAGAGAGGTTGCACTCTTTCGTGTCTACTTATGTTATGCATCGCTTAATATTACATGCTACTTTATCGTCCTGTTCATCGATTAGACTCAGCTCCAAACTAATGGTCAAACTTGAGTTTTTAAATGTTGTGGGGTACATATCGGGGCCGCAATCAATAGTATCTATCTAATATCTGGTTAATCTCTGGTGTCTACTATGAGTTTCATGTTGGGTGGGAAACAAATAGTAAAGAAGCCATTATCTGTATTTTTTAACTAGAGCCATTATCTGCCTGCTATCATTGGTTTTTGGGTCTATCCACAGATTGCTACCATCACTCTGGATTTCTGCATGCACTCCTTACATAATCTCACTATGTTTTATTCCAATGCATGTCAGTTATTGTACACAATGGAACTGAACATGTAGAGCAAAAGAGACGAGTCTTGCATGGCAATAAAATTTCATGCAGACGTCTCTCCATGGTAGGCGCAAAGGCAGCCCCCCTCCACCCATTTCGGATTGTAATCGAGAGGAAGATATCTGTTCTGAGGGGAATTCAGAAGGAGAAGACCATTCCTATTTACCACCTGAGGTCTTCGCTCTAACCTGGCATGCTGATGTTGGTTATATCATGCATATGGTGCCCTGCATTGCTTACTTTATACATCAAATATGTCAACTGCTTAGTTTAGACATGCTTTGTGTGAATGCCATATGCTTAGTTTATTCATCATTTATGTGAATTATGCAACGCCATCTTGTTTAGCCAGGCATCATATATGTGAATTTTGCAATGCCATCCTGCTTAGCCAGTCATCTTATATGTAAATTATATCAGTCCATCCTTTTTTTTGTTACGTATTACATTTGTCAACAATGTTAGTACATTCAACTACTCTTCGTGTGCATTAGCCATTTGACACGGTGATGGAAAATTATGGAGTGAAAACAAGGTCTTCAGAGCAGACTATGTTATCTGACGAAGCGCATATCTCGCTGGTTATGGATAGCTCCTTAGAGGAGGATTCAGAGACAGATGACCAGTCCTATTCCCCCCCCCCCCCGAGGTGTATGCTCTAACTTGGCAGGGTTATGTTGCTCATATCGTGCGTATGGTGTCTTGCGTTGCTATGTCATTTGATTAGTTTAGACATGCTTTGTGTGAATGCGACCTGTTTAGTGTCTAATTACCATATATGTGAATTATGTATTTCCATCTTGTTCCAAGACATTATATATATGAATTATGCAATGCTATCTTGTTGCAAAGGCATTATATATGTGAATTATGCAGTGCCATGCTGTTGAGCCAATCATCATGTATGTGAATTATATCATGCTATCATTTTTTTGTATTACGTGTTCCATTTGTCGACAACGTTTGTATATTCAACTACTCTTCCTGTGCATCAGCCATTTGAAGCGGTGATGGAAGTATCTGGAGTGAAAACAAGGTACTCAGAGCAGACAATGCTACCTGTTGAAGCAGACATCTTGCTGGATACAGAGAGCTCCTCAGAGGAGGATTCAGAGACTGATGAACAATCCTATTTCCC
>NC_057814.1:90209329-90219329 GCF_018294505.1 Triticum aestivum
GTTATATTACCCATGTCATGCATGTTGTCTTGCATTGCTTAGTTTTTACATCATATATGGATTGCCATCTGCTTACTTGCTTACTATATAAATCATATATTTGAATTATATCATGCCATCATGTTTACATACACAACATCTATCTGAATTATGGCATGGCAAACCATTTAATAAAGACATCATATAGTTATATCATCTCATCCTGTTTAGTGTTTACAGTCATCATATTTTGAATTATGTCATTCTAGACGGGAATTATATCATGCTATCAAGTTTCCATAGGCGGCATGTATGTGAATTATGGCATGCCAACCTATTTAATAAACACATTATATAGTTATATCATGTCATCCTGTTTACATAGTCATCATGTTTTGAACTATGTCTTTCATCTTTTTTAGTTAGCCATCATAATGTGAAATTGTGTCATGCTATCCTGTTTAGTTAGCCATCATATATGTGAAACTGTGTCATGCTATCCTGTTTGGTTAGACAACATAAATGTGAATTATTCATGCCCTCTTTTATTCCCCACTATCCATTGCACCTGTCTATCATACAATGTCTGTACATTCAATTACTTTTCTTGTTTATCAGCCATTTGAATTGGAGAGGGTGATGGCAGTATCTAAGGGAGTAACAACACGGTCTTCAGAAAAGATAGTGCGACAAGTTGATGCAGATAGAACCATGGTTGTACTTGCCCAAGAACCAGCCCCACCACACATAACCCAAACTCTCGCAGACTGTACCTCTATCCAGCTGGACAGAGAACCAGCTACACCCCTTCTAACCCCAACCCCAGCAGATAGTAACCCGGTTCTAGTTGACACAACACCGTCTCCACCATAGAGCACCCAAACACGAGCAGTTAGTAAGGGAACTGCAGTGCCCAAAGAACGAGGACCACCACTCCGAATCCCAACTCAACGCTTAAAGGAGAAGAAGAATTGTTCTCAGGTCAGGTTCTGTAGCTATGGTTCATACTCCTTTGCTCTTCCATCACTGTATTTACTCAGACCAACTATTTTCAAATTTGAAGGATGGAATTGAAACTCTAATGGCGCAACAGGTATATTTTAAACCCGTTTCTTTAACTGGTTTGCTGTTGTAACTTGCTCTATGTTGATTTCAGTTTCAATTGAATAAACAGTTATGTTCTCATGTCATGCACATTACAAGTGTTTTTATTGCTCTATAGTTTCCCACACTTATATTTTGTCTATTCTACTTTGTCTTGAACAAATATTATTTGAACTGTGTCTCTATCTTGATTTGGCAAGAAAAACTAGAATGATATAGACCATAAAGTGACCATGGTACATAGATATATGTTTGTTTCATGTTTTTATCCTGTGCACTTTACTACTGAACTAATTTACCAAAATGAGTTTCATATACAACATGGTAAACCTGTGATGTGCCTGCTTGTTTCTATTTTAGAATGCGGACAAAATATTGGAGAACAGTACCCCGT
Organism: Triticum aestivum; assembly: GCF_018294505.1. Taxonomy (NCBI): domain Eukaryota; kingdom Viridiplantae; phylum Streptophyta; class Magnoliopsida; order Poales; family Poaceae; genus Triticum; species Triticum aestivum. Next base: position 90,210,807 of record NC_057814.1, read on the forward strand.
TATGCAATGTTAAAGGAAGTAATGCAAATAAGGTTCAAGATAGTGAGACATCCCTCTTGGTCTCCAAGAAAGCTGATAAAAACTACCTTGATGACAGTGAGAGAACCCAAAAGTCCTATCTTGATGTAGTGTTCGAGTTACTGGCCACTACTGCTGGCACAGGCTCTTTGAACTCGCTTCCTGAATCAGTTCGTCTTCTTGAGTCTCAACTTCAAGTTGAAAGACACCGATCAGATGTCCTGCGACAGGAAGCTGAAGGACTGAGGAAGTCCCTGCAGAATTCAGATGCATACTTTCTGGTGCAACAGCAAGCGCTGGAGGATTTAAGCGCCAAACAAGAGAAAGTTAATAAGCTTGCTAAGCATCTTGCCAGCATTATGGGTACCCAGGATATTGTTTCTTGAGATCTTCTGAAGTGGTTTTAGTTATGGACTTGTTTTGCTGCGGCGTTTATTTGCACTGGTCGCCAACTTTGACAACTAGTGTATATGATATGCTGCTTTGTTGCCTATATTTGCACTGGTGGCGAACTTTGATGCCCAGTGGATGTAATATGTGTAATAGCCGTGATAGGCTAGCGTAAGTTGCTTCCTTATTTATTTCCTTGTTGTCTTGTTTATTTGTTTGGATGTAGTCAGTGTTGTTCTTTTTCCGCGGTTTGCTAGTGGCCGCAATAACCTATTTTTTAAAACTAGGCCACAATAACCATGGGCTACATATTTACTGTAGTTACCATGGGCCTCCTACGGGCCGTAGAAACAATGGGCCTTCTTAGGCCGTAGAAAGAATGGGCCTTCTACGGGCCGTAGCATCAATGGGTCTTCTACGGGCCGTAGCATCAATAGGCCTTCTATGTGCCGTATGATCGATAGGCCAAACATGGGACAATAACAGACCACATTATGGGTCACAAACGGGCTAGATTTGGAATTGTCCGTTCATGGGCCAACAATAATAGGCCGTCGTTTTTTTTGAGAATCTAACAGGCCATCATTAATCGGCTGTATTTGATGACGTTATGAAAACGGCCCAACGGAGTAACGGGCCGCAAACGAGCAGATTGTAACCGCGGGCTGAATTTGGCCCACACGCAGAAAAGGCCAATGACGGGCCGTAAGTAACCGAATGCTGGAAATGAGCCCAAGAATAAATGGGCCCTGAGAAGGCCGAAAGATAACACGGGTTGGAAACGACCCAATGGAATAATGGGCCGTTAATGGGTATAAAGGGGTACAATGTTCATTGCGGGCCAGATTCACCACGAGTCGTTAATGGGCCAAGAGTTAGAAATGGTCTCATATGGGCCGAAAGACATCATGGGCCATAGATGGGCCAGAAGTTACAACGGGCTGGAATCATATTGGAAGGCCCAGATGAAGCTACTGGGCTTAATTCGGATAGGCCATAACGGGCCGTGAGTTAGTGGGCCGTAAATGGGCTATATACGAACATGCCGTTAACAGGCTTTTCGCGGGCCGGCCTGTTACCTTTTGACCAAGTCAAATGGGCCGGCCTTTTCACCGGAATAGGCCTCTGTTGGGCCGTGCCACGTGTCGACGTATCATAGGCGCCTCCTATCCAATGAATGGATGAGATCTGTTCCAACGCTGAGCCAACACGTGTTTCCTCCGGCCAATGAGAATTTTACACGTGGAAAATCCTCATTGGTCCGGGCTGTTAGCGGGTTATCGGATCCAAATTAACAGGCGTTCCCTTACGGTGGATGCCACATGTCGGTCACCCTTGAAAAAAGCACTTCCATGACGCGCGATTTATCGTCACGGAAGTGGACACTTCCGTGATGATAATTTTGGTAATGTCCTGGAACACTTCTACGACAGCACCGGTATGACTATCTTGATTCTGTCATAAATTTGTCATGGATGCACATGCATGACAGAAAATGTGACCTACTGTGACAAACACGTATAATCACGGAAGTGTCTTTTTTTTATAGTGCAAGTAGGATTCCCCTCCTCTTTCCTATTCCTAGTAGGAGAAGGAAGAGGGGAGAAGGAAAGAGGGGGGCACCGCCCCCTCCTAGTCCAATTCTGACTAGCCCATGGGGGGGCGCGCTGCCTCCCCTTGTGGCCCTTCTCTCCTTTCCACTAAAGCCCATTAAGGCCCAATACTTCCCCTCGGCGAATTCCCGTAACTCTCCGGTACTCCGAAAAATACCCGAATCTCTCGGAACCTTTCCGATGTCCGAATATAGCCTTCCAATATATCGCTCTTTACGTCTCGACCATTTAGAGACTCCTCGTCATGTCCGTGATCTCATCCGGGACTCCGCAACAACCTTCGGTACATCAAATCACATAATTCATAATACAAATCGTCATCGAACGTTAAGCGTGCGGACCCTACGCGTTCGAGAACTATGTAGACATGATCGAGACACATCTCTGGTCAATAACCAATAGCGGAACCTGGATGCTCATATTGGCTCCTACATATTCTACGAAGATCTTTATCGGTCAAACCGCATAACAACATACGTTGTTCCCTTTTTCATCGGTATGTTACTTGCCCAAGATTTGACCGTCGGTATCACCATACCTAGTTCAATCTCATTACCGGCAAGTCTCTTTACTCATTCCGTAATGCATCATCCCGTAACTAACTCATTAGTTACATTTTTTGCAAGCCATATAGTGTGTGCATTACCGAGAGGGCCCAGAGATACCTCTCCGACAATCGGAGTGACAAATCCTAATCTCGATCTATGCCAACTAAACAAACACCTTCAGAGAAACCTGTAGAGCATCTTTATAATCACCCAGTTACATTGTGACATTTGATAGCACACAAGGTGTTCCTCTGGTATTCGGGAGTGGCATAATCTCATAGTTAGAGGAACATGTATAAGTCATGAAGAAAGCAATAGAAATAAAACTCAATGATCATAATGCTAAGCTAACGGATGGGTCTTGTCCATCACATCATTCTCTAATGATGTGGTCCCGTTCATCAAATGACAACACATGCCTATGGTCAGGAAACTTAACCATCTTTGATTAACGAGCTAGTCTAGTAGAGGCATACCAGGGACACTTTGTTTTGTCTATGTATTCACACATGTATCAAGTTTCTGGTTAATACAATTCTAGCATGAATAATAAACATTTATCATGATATAATGAAATATAAATAACAACTTTATTATTGCCTCTTGGGCATATTTCCATCAGTTGCCTTGTGTCAAAGTAATGAAGAAATCCATGGCTTCATCATTAGCCGGAAGTAACCGGGGCATGATGGTACGAAGTTCTCCAAAGTTATTTTCGAACGGAGTCCCGGATAGGATAATTCGCCTTTTGGTACGAATTTCAGCAAAGGTCTTCCAAATAGCGATATTCGGAAGAGTCTTGCTGAACTTTGTACCAAAAAGCAAATTATCCTATCTGGGATTCCGTTCCAAAATAACTTTGGGAGCTTCGTACCATCATGCGCCTGTTACTTTCACCTAATGATGAAGACATGGTTTTGTTGAATCCTTTGACACTAGAAAACATGACATGAGGGGGTCGAGGGTCGGGAACTAGGGTAGAGGGTCATGGATCGGCGAGCGGTCGAGGGTCGTCGAGGGGTCGAGGGTCCAGATTTATCAAGAATGCCCCCATTATGGATGTGCACAAGTTGATCCAATTTTTTTTCTGATCTCATCTATATATACACATTCTTCTATATGTCATGTTGTCTATCAAAGTGTTGAAGAAATCCATGGCTTCATCATTAGCTGGAAGTAACAGGCGTATGATGCTACGAAGCTCTTCAAAGTTGTTTTGGAACGGAGTTCCTGATAGAATAATTCGCCTTTTGGTATGAATTTCGGCAAAGGCCTTCGAAATAGCAATATTCGGAAGGCTCTTGCTGAACTTTGTAGCAAAAACCAAATTATTCTATCGGGAACTCCGTTCCAAAACAACTTTGAAGAGCTTCGTATCATTATGCGCCTGTCATTTCCGGCTAATGATGAAGTCATGGTTTTCTTGAATTCTTTGACACTAGACAACGTGACATATAGAAGGGTAGATGAGATCAGGATATATATGGACCATTTTCTGCACATCCAGAATGGCGCCATTTTGTTAAATCCCTTGTCGGTCTGGACGTCGGACAATCATGAGAGAGCCGGTCTGGCCCAAACCCTAGAAGCGCTGCCGAGGCCACCCAAATTTATCAAGTTAAAAGAGCGTTGTCGTCGAGGCCACCCAAAACCCTTGAAGCGTTGCCGAGGCCACCCCAAACCCCAGAAGCGTCGAGGCCACTAATATTATTCCTTGTTGCGATTAGCTAGCTAGGTCTACGTTTTCCACTAATATATCCATCTGTCATGTTTGTATATTAATTTCCATGTTGTAATATTTGCAAAAACTATGGAGCACCGAGACATGGAAGCAGAACAGGTTTTGGGGGACATAATCCTCGGCGGAGGTGATGTCTTGTCGTATCTCGACGACACCGATGGTCTGGAAGGAGAGGGTGAAGCAGGCTACGGTGATCGAACAATGGAGGAGGAAGGACATGATTATGATGGCTCCGGTGACCGAATGCCGGTGGAAGAAGGAGACCGTGATGACGGCTCCGGTGACCGAACGGAGTCCGGCCAGGTATATATATTAATTAAGCCTGTGCTGACTAGCTAATTGATGCATTAATTGTTTTGGTATGTACACATATTAACTCTCTTCTTTCTTTTTTCTAGCCCTCCGGATCGAGCCAAACTTCGGTAACGAGACGAGGCCCGAAGAAAAAGTTGCGCCAGGATGAAAGGTTCACGATCATAGCAATCGCGCGCCAACCGATTGAACCCATCCGGACCAAGGAAGCATTTTCTGCTCATTGCGGGGTTCTTGTTAGGGACATGATCCCGATCAGCATCCACCAATGGTATAAGCCTAAGAACGAAGAAATTCAGGTGTCTTATGTCAACGATAGGCAGAAAGATGATCTTTGGACCGTGCTGACGGCAAATTTCACCCTACCGCCAGAGGAGGATCCGGAGAAGCCAGTTATAGAGCCATTGGTCAAGGCTCAAGCTCTTAAGAAGATGGCAGATCTATTCAGGAGGTGGAAGAATGAGTTGAAATCAACGTTTGTCAACAAAGAGAAGACTCCAGAATTCACCGGCCGATTTGAGAAGATAAGAGATCACTGGGACGCATTTGTGGCCCACAAGACATCGGAGAAGAGTACGAAGATGTCAGCGAGAAACAAGAAAAACGCTGCAAGAAGGAGCTTCACCATTGCACGGGGTCAGGTGGCTACCTCAAAGCCCTGCCGTTGTGGGACAAGGCTGAGAATGACCTGCTTGATAAAGGGGTCGAACCAGAGACATTGCACTAGCCTGACCGTTCAAGGACTTGGTTCTTCGTGGTTGGGGGAACGTTGGACCCTGAAACAGGGAAGTGCGTTTGGACGAACCAGCAACTGGAAATACCTGTCATGAAGCTTCAGGAGTATATCGCCGCAGCGTGGCAAGGGACGTTCGTTCCCGACAGAGAGAATGACGAGCTCGAACAGGCCCTCGGGAATCCTGAGCACCCTGGACGGACATGAGGCACGTCAGGCTCCATTTCGTGGAAGGCTGGGTTTCCCGGCGTAGGCGGTTACAAAACCCAGGAGAGGAGGAGGAAAGTGGAGCAGACCCAACTACAGAAGCTACACGCAAGGGTACAAGCGCTAGAGGAACAAGCAGTTCACAGCAAGCGACCTGCCGAAGCTACCCCAGAAGCTACCCCGCCATCTCAGCGGAGAAGCGGCGTGGCTTCCACCGAGCTGCTTCAGGAGCCTGACTTCACGACTCCCAGCTACCCTGTGGATGCTATCACGGAGTCTCAAGATTGCCACCTTATGACACGATGGCAGCACCTCAAAGTCAAGGTGGCTGTCGGCTCTGTTGCACCTCCTGAACCCGGCGCAACTTTTCACTGCCTGCCGATTCCACAAAGCTATACCGTTGTGATAGTCGATCAAATAACGGAGGGATTTGGGGAGCTCGAGCTTGACCACCCTACCGGTGAAGGGGAGACTCAGCTGGGTCCTGCTCCGAAGACTCGATGTCTATGGCGGAAGGATCTCATCAACCTTCCGAACTGGATGCCTCCGCCTCCTCCTCCTCCGGCGAGTGATCATGGCACTCCGCCTCCTTCTCCGCCTGCTCTGGTGCGTGGCGGCAATCCTCCTCCTTCTCCACCTGCGCCGGCGTGTCCGATAGCCCGCCTCCTCCTCTGCCTCGTTAGCAAGGGCGGAAGAGAGCCGACGCTGCTCCGGCTGCTCCGGCGCATCGTAGCACGCCGCCTCCTTCTCTGCCTCGTAAGCAACAAAGGAATACAGCTGCCGCCGCTCCAGCGTCTAGCAGGACAGCCAGAGGCGGGAGGCAATACAGATTCGGTCCATCTCTCAAGCCTCTATAGAAGTTACCAAATGAGATGACTGTGGAGGAAAACGTGGAGATCTGTCAAACCTATGTGAAGGACTTCTTTGAAATGCAAAGAGCTAAGAATTGAAGTGCACTTTGGATGCCCTGAAGCGACCAGCACCGCCTCCGCCGGATGACAACCATATCCGGGCTCTTAAAAAGGCAGCGCAAGAAGCGTGCTGGTCGGGAACTACTTCAAGTGACAAAAGGTTACAAGAACGAAGAAGTGGGAAAAATTCCCCAGCTCGGCGAACCAATCGTGCCCCCCGCTGAAGGTGTCTAGCGATATCATGGCAAATCTGCCGGGGATGCTGCCCGGTACCAATCCTGGTGATTACCTGCCCGACTCTGCACATTTTGATACAATGAAGGTGGATGAACACAAATACCGGTACGGAAAGCCTCTCGTCAAACCTGGTCATCCTCCTCTAACAACGATGATGCGAAGATTCCATAAGTGGTACATGGACACCTGCAAGTCTGGGAAGGATATTTTGACGCAGAGAGTTAAAGAGGAGCACGACCTCGTTGGAATTGATCTGTTCTCTGTTCCATTTGAGGAGTTCTTCCAGTTTTTCAATCAAAAGGCCCTAGATAAAATAATCATCACTTATTACTGTCTGTAAGTACTACTTCTGTAATTAAGTCTCTATATATAGCTCAGCTCTTTCATTGCATCTATATATAATTATCCTCACTATATTATGCAGATTGAAGATCATCGAATGCAAGAAAAGATAAATCTATGATATTGGGTTCATTAACACAAATCTCATAGATGAATGGACGGTTAAACATGATGGCAAAGAAGCCAAGGCCAACTTGCTAAAATCGTTGCTTCAAAATCAAAACAAAGATAAAATACTCTTTCCTTACAACTTCAAGTGAGTGTTACTGTCTTGTGCATATTCGGTTTCCCTTATTACTCGAGGTTATAGTAATGTAATTGATGATTTATGCATGCGTGCGTAGCTTCCACTTTATTCTCCTAGATATTGAGTTTTTTATCATCATCTTTTTCCCCATCTCTATTGTACAACGAATTAAGTATCTTCTTAATGGATTGAAAGAATTTCTTCATGATAACAATATTTTCTATTACTCTCTTATTGGTGGATTTCCTCCGCTTAATTTCGAGTACTAGGATCTCCCCCTTATCCTAGCAGATCGGTACCCAAACCATATCCTTGGGCAGCTCGGATGTATCTACTTTTTCGTTTAGATCACATCATCTCGAGCGCGGAATCTTATTAGTGGATCGGAAGACTATGGTGACCCGTAGATCTTCAGATGTTGATTTGCAGAGCAGGGCCGGAATGCGGGGATTGCATTCTTCTAAAAGTATCATATCTTCTTTCCCTAGGGAGAAAGTAGAAACCAGAAATGAGTGGAGGTTCGATCTCTCACCCAAAGCAATTGGGGCTGGTGGAATCTTCCCCTATAGACTTCGAAAAATCATCGTGCACCTTTCCCCTATAGACTCCGAAAAAGCAGCGTGTACCTTTCCCTAAATCCTTCTCCCGTGCATGCTATTCTCGTGTTCTGTGATTAGAAAAGACATGTTTCTTGTTTTCTTTGAGTTAATAAACGAGCTGTATCCCGCTTTGCCTATCTTGATGTGGAATCTATCATTGAGCACCCATGAATGCAGATAGAAGGTGTTTTTTCTTAACTCTTTCCAGGCCTCAGCTTGATTGGACTTCGTCAGCTCTTGTCGTTCAGCTTCCTCTCTCCTCTCTCATCTTGTCTCTCCGTAGACGGCGTTAAAAAGTAAACAGACTTAAAGCAAAGTAGGTTTGATCCTTGTGCTATATTATATGAAGTAGAAGAAGAAAGAGCTGGTGGGATTGTCTTGCCACCCATGGGTTAATGGTGAAAGCGCTCAAGGAAATAGGGAATGGAATATTCAAATCGATCAGAAGTGCTATGCTTTATGTAATCAGGCTGAAGGCTAACATCTCGCGAGTAGGCCGAGCTAGGATAAGAATTCCAATAAAAAAGAAGTATGAATTGGGCCCAAAATCACTACTTTACTACCTATGTCGCGTGTCGCGCCACGTAGTATGATAGACTTTTTGCGGGAAAAGAGTAGGTTTTGC
>NC_057814.1:90224329-90238797 GCF_018294505.1 Triticum aestivum
CATCCCCCTCCTTACAGTTAAGGGTAATGACTTCAAACATGGCCAGCTCCTATAGTGTGACGAGCAGTGTGTACAAGGCCCAGGAACGGATTCACCGCCGTATGGCTGACCGGCGATAACTAGCGATTCATGCTTCATGCAGGCGAGTTGCAGCCTGCAATCCGAACTAAGGACGGGTTTTAGGAGTTAGCTCACCCTCACGAGATCGTGACCCTTTGTCCCGCCCATTGTAGCACGTGTGTCGTGGAGCATTTGGTTTAATTCGATGTAAAGCGAAGAACCTTACCAGGGCTTGACATGCCGCGAATCCTGTTGAAAGAGAGGGGTGCCCTCGGGAACGCGTACACAGGTGGTGCATGGCTGTCGTCAGTTCGTGTCGTAAGGTGTTGGGTTAAGTCTCGTAACGAGCGCAACCCTCGTGTTTAGTTGCCACTATGAGTTTGAAACCTTGAACAGATAGCCGGTGTGAAGCCGGAGGAAGGCGAGGATGAGGCCAAGTCATCATGCCCCTTATTCCATGGGCGACACACGTGCTACAATGGGCGGGACAAAGGGTCTCGATCTCGCGAGGGTGAGCTAACTCCAAAAACCCGTCCTCAGTTCGGATTGCAGGCTGCAACTCGCCTGCATGAAGCAGGAATCGCTAGTAATCGCCGGTCAGCCATACGGCGGTGAATCCGTTCCCAGGCCTTGTACACACCGCCCGTCACACTATAGGAGCTGGCCATGTTTGAAGTCATTACCCTTAACCGTAAAGAGGGGGATGCCTAAGGCTAGGCTTGCGACTGGAGTGAAGTCGTAACAAGGTAGCCATACTGGAAGGTGCGGCTGGATCACCTCCTTTTCAAGGAGAGCTAATGCTTATGCTTATTGGGTATTTTGGATTGACACTTCTTCACGCCCAAAAAGAAGGCAGCTACGTCTGATCTAAACTTGGATATAGAAGTCTTCTTTCGTTGTAGAAATAGAAATGAAATAATATATAGATAATCGAAATTTCAAAGAACTGTCTTTTCTGTATACTTTCCCTGTTCTATTGCTACCGTGGGTCTTATGCAATCGATCAGATCATATAGATATCCTGTCAACACAACATAGGTCATCGAAAAGATCTCGGACAACTCACCAAAGCACGAAAGCCAGTTAGAAAATGGATTCCTATTTGAATAGTGCCTAACCGCATGGATAAGCTCACATTAACCCGTCAATTTTGGATCCAATTCGGGATTTTTCTAGGGAAGTTTCCGGAAGAAATTGGAATGGACTAATATAGATTCATACAGAGGAAAAGGTTCTCTATTGATGCAAACGTTGTACCTATAGGATAGGGATAGAGGAAGAGGGAAAATCGAAATGAAATAAATAAAGAATAAAGCCAAAAAAATAATTCGAAGATAGAAGAGCCCAGATTCCAAATGAAGAAATGGAAACTCGATAAGGATCCTTCTGATTCTCAAAGATCAGGGGTGCGCTCTACCACTGAGCTAATAGTCCGTCGCGCGGGCCTCCCTTTGGGAGGCCTGCTACGCCAAAAGCGAGAGAAACTCCATCCCTTTCCTTTTGACATCCCCATGCCGCCACACCACAGGGGGGCATGGGGACGCCAAAAAAGGGATCCTATCCCTATCAACTAATTTGTTATGACCTAGGATAATAAGCCCATGAGCTTGGTCTTACTTCACCCTAAATGAAAGAAGACTTCCATATCCAAGTTCAGCTCAGACGTAGTTGCCTTCTTTTTGGGCGTGAAGAAGTGTCAAACCAAAATGCCCAATAAGCATAAGCATTAGCTCTCCCTGAAAAGGAGGTGATCCAGCCGCACCTTCCAGTACGGCTACCTTGTTACGATTTCACTCCAGTCGCAAGCCTAGCCTTAGGCATCACCCTCCTTACGGTTAAGGGTAATGACTTCAAACATGGCCAGCTCCTATAGTGTGACGGGCGGTATGTACAAGGCCCGGGAACGGATTCACCGCCGTATGGCTGACCGACAATTACTAGCGATTCCTGCTTCATGCAAGCGAGTTGCAGCCTGGAATCAGAACTAAGGACGGGTTTTTGGATTTAGCTCACCCTTGAGAGATCGCGACCCTTTGTCCCGCCCATTGTAGCATGTGTGTCGCCCAGGGCATAAGGGGCATGATGACTTGGCCTCATTCTCTCTTTCCTCCGGCTTAACACCGGCAGTCTTTTCAGGGTTCCAAACTCATAGTGGCAACTAAACACGAGGGTGGCGCTCATTGTGAGACTTAACCCAACACCTTACGGCACGAGATGACAACAGCCATGCACCACCTGTGTCCGCGTTCCCGAGGGCACCCCTCTCTTTCAAGAGGATTCGCGGCATGTCAAGCCCTCTTAAGGTTCTTTGCTTTGTATCAAATTAAACCACATGCTCCACTGCTTGTGCGGGCCCCCATTAATTCCTTTGAGTTTCATTCTTGCGAACCTACTCCCAGGCGGGATACTTAACGCGTTAGCTACATCACTGCACGGGTCGAGTCGCACAGCACCTAGTATCCATCGTTATTGCTAAGACTACCGGGGTCTCTAATCCCATTTGCTCCCCTATCTTTCTTCTCTTAGTGTTAGTGTCGGCCCAGCAGAGTGCTTTCGCCGTTGGTGTTCTTTCCGATCTCAATGCATTTCACCGCTCCACCGGAAATTCCCTCTGCCCCTACCGTACTCTAGCTTGGTAGTTTCCACCGCCTGTCCAGGGTTGGGCCCTGGGATTTGACGGCGGACTTGAAAAGCCACCTAAAGACGCTCTATGCCCAATCATTCCGTGTGAAATCCGCCGAAGGAGGGGCTCGCGTCTTATTAGCTAGTTGGTGAGGTAATAGCTTACCAAGGCGATGATCAGTAGCTGGTCCGAGAGGATGATCAGCCACACTGGGACAGAGACACAGCCCAGACTCCTATGGGAGGCAGCAGTGGGGAATTTTCCGTAATGGGCGAAAGCCTGACGGAGCAATGCCGCGTGGAGGTGGAAGGCCTACGGGTCGTCAACTTCTTTTCTCGGAGAAGAAACAACGACGGTATCTGAGGAATAAGCATCAGCTAACTCTGTGCCAGCAGCCGCGGTAAGACAGAGGATGCAAGCGTTATCTGGAATGATTGGGCGTAAAGCATCTGTAGGTGGCTTTTCAAGTCCGCCATCAAATCCCAGGGCTCAACCCTGGACGGGCGGTGGAAACTACCAAGCTGGAGTATGGTAGGGGCAGAGGGAATTTCCGGTGGAGCGGTGAAATGCATTGAGATGAGAAAGAACACCAATGGAGAAAGCACTCTGCTGGGCCGACACTGACACTGAGAGACGAAAGCTAGGGGAGCAAATGGGAGTAGAGACCCAAGTAGTCCTAACCAAAGGTGTATTTTGAGTATACCGAATTAGTATAGCTATCCTTCCTATGGCACATCAATCTGGTTTTGCCTGGTTCCGAAACATAATTACTTTTTTATTTTATTTTTTAATCTTTGTCTATAGGCAAGCTATATGTTATTCAAGGCATCAATAGAAAACCCCATTTTTGTAGGTTCTACTTACTTTTAAATGGCTTCGGAATAATAGAGTAATTCGGAATAGCAGCCAAAATCTTGGGAAAATCTAAGTTAATGATCAATAGGTTTGGATAAATAATTTAGGAAGGATATTCTCATACTTGCACAATACAAGGACAAGTATATGTGAAATCTATCCTTTCATTTTCGTAATTCATCCTTGTATTGTTTGTTGGATTAGGTCTAACTTTCTTGACCAAACAGCGAGCGCGGAACTTTACGAGATGAAATAGGGAAAGACAGAAGATAGAATAGAACTTAGAAGGATAATTGAAGTGACTCGTCTTTGAATCTAGTTTGGTTGGAGTTCGAAAAAGGAATAAAAATAAAGTAAATTCAAGGAAGAGATTTCTTTTTTTAACAGCCCCTTGGTAGGTCATGGAATGCTTTTGTTCTCCTCTTATTCCACATGGAATACAATCAGTTAAAATATGAAGGAATAGGGGAATATTCGATCGTTCACTCCAAAAAGAGGGTCCTATTGAAAAAGAAATTATCCAAAAACAAAATAAGTTTTTTTTCAAATATAATTGTTTATTTATCTCTTATTCAAAAATTTCCCTGAAAATTGAATTTCATTTTTTCATTCAATGGGGTTAGATGATCTAGTTCTTAATATTATTGCTTTACTCAATTGACAAATTCCATAACAAATCTCTTGATTCGGAATTAGGGACTCATGTATCATCTGATGAATCCACTTTCTTTTACACTTCTGTATCTTACCCTATCTTGTTTTTTAGTATTATCTAAAGTAACTGATGAATTATGAATTTTCCATAACTTAGGTAAATGCTTTACCAACATATGTAGTGTAGTAAAAAATGGAATTTAACTCTTTCATGCTTACTTAAACCAGTTATTTTGGTTTTCTACTGGCTACTTTAACTATAACCCCAGCTCTATTTATTGGTTTGAACAAGATATGCCTTATTTGAATTGACTAAATAATTATAAGAGTAAAATTCAAGCGCATTCCTAATTCTTTTCTGAAAGTGTCACTTGGGTCTTATTCTTTCAAAATGCATATCAGAGTCCCAAATCTTTTTAAGTTGTTCACGCGAGGTCCTAATCCCGTCTGACTGCCGCTGACCAGCTCGCGTGGTGCTTTGACCAGTCCACGTCGACACCAGAGGGCCCAGGGGGGATAACGACCGGCCGTGAATATTTGCAGAAAAAACCCTCTAACACTAATACTGCTTCATTTGCGGCCCCCCTTCCTCTTCCCCACCCCTCTCCCTCTCCCTGTCTGGCAAAAATAGGGCGATTGACGGCGGCGGCTCTGCTCCAGTGAGAAGAGGGCGGTGGCGGCAGCTTTTGTCCGGCGAGGGCGACGGCAACGCTAGGATGGCGCCACATCTACGGCGACCCGGAGACCCTCCTCCGCGATATGGTAATTTTTCGTAACCCTAATCCCAATCCTACTGTTTAGTTCCCATTATTCTCATTTAGGCAGAATCAATGACCGAATCCTTTGCAATCTAGGACCACAAGAGGAGCCTTTCAGTGTAGAAATCAATTATGAGGTTTTTTAGCGGATTTGGGAAATCGAAGTCATATGTCGATGTCAAAGATGCTGTGTTTGATGGATGTGAAGTAGATACATGGTCTCCTCTCTGGCTCACTGATTTTATGCAACAATTAGGATATAGTGTGGCAGCTAGGGCATGGTACCAACGGCAGCAGATCCGCTGGCGCCGGCGATGAGATAGGCGGCGAGAAAAGGGCTAATGCCGGAGGTGGAAGAGGCGCTTGGGCAGTCGTCTTCCCGCGGTGCTTCGCGGCAGATGAGCACACGGCGGCGGACATGGCAGCGACGGCGCCAGAGAGAGGGAGAGAGCGAGCAGAAGACCAAAGTACTGGGGAATGAGGAAGACATAAACTCCAAGGGGCACATTGCTTAAAATTCCAACCGTCAGTCGCGGGAAATCTCCCGCATGGGCCCTCGAGTCGAGGTGGCGGCGGTCAAAGCGCCACACGAGCTGGTCAGACGGGATTAGGACCTCGCGTGAACAACTTGAAAAGATTTGGGACTCAGATATGCATTTTGAAAGAATTAGGACCCAAGTGACACTTTCAGAAAAGAATTAGGACCGCACTTGCATTTTACTCTAATTATAATTCAGAAAAGAAAAATCTTTCTTTGGGATTCCTGGCATTCTACGACTCTTTTCCAGACTAATTAGGAATTCTTTTCTTGGTCATTGAGATTCGTGGATAAGTTAGAGTACTATTATCGTACCTCTTTTTTTATCCCCTCGAACAAATCAAAATGATTGAAGTTTTTCTATTTGGAATCGTCTTAGGCCTAATTCCTATTACTTTAGCGGGATTATCCGTGACTGCATATTTGCAATACAGGCATGGCGATCAGTTGGATCTTTGATTGAGTCATTTTTTTATTGACCTCCTCCAGACCAGAGAGGAGGTCAAATTGAAATTGGAGTTACAATTCAATTTTGTTAAGTTATTTTACTCTGCTTCGACATAAGATAGATGGAATCACGCTCTGTAGGATTTGAACCTGCAAAATCGGGTTAGGGGTGGATAATAGATCGATATGAAGATCATGAGCTGCCCCATAATGAAATCGCCAGTAGTCGCGAATATCTCCTTCCCTAATCCAAGATTGGAGAAAGAAGATCTAAGAGGGACCTATGGAGAATGTAGTCAGAAATCCATAGTAGAGTCCGACCACAACGACCGAATTAATTATCCTCATCGAGAAACTTAGACTACTAAATAGAAAAGATTTGAAAATCATGGCATGGGTCTCCTTTTTTCTTTCTTTAGAGTTTTCTATATGCACAATTTCTCGATGTTTCGCTGAGAATTTCTTGACTTTCCATATATAGAAAGAGATAGACTATAAATGACATCTCTTATGTCAATAAGACAAAAGGGATGGATATTAAATGATAGGAAGTGCTAGGAAATGAAATAGAATGAAATAGAGCCACTTTGGGCTTCCCTATGAAATGAGGCATGGAACGGAGCCACTACGAAGAAATTATGGGAGTTATGAAAGAAGCTTCTTACTCATATTGTTCACGGGTTGAGAGCGGGAGTTGAACTCTAGGAGGCCGAATCCCCCCTTGTTCCTCAGTAGCTCAGTGGTAGAGCGGTCGACTGTTAACTGACTGGTCGTAGGTTAGAATCCTACTTGGGGAGATTTTATTCATTCTTTAATGTAAGAATTTTAATGTAAGAATAAAGAATTGAATTAAAGGGCTTGCTTTGACCCTTAGGAGTAGGTAACCCATTTGCTATCCTTGTTTCTGTTTCTATTGTATTCTATCTCATCGTATCAGTTCTACGATTCCACTTCGAATAAAGGAAAGAGCATACCTAAGTTCAATAGCTTTACGTCCGCTATCCCGATCATGATTTTCCTACCCTCAGGGGGAATGTAAAGGCCCTTCCCCCTTTGGAAGGATGTGGGCGAGGAGGGATTCGAACCCCCGACACTATGGTTCGTTGCCACGTGCTCTAATCCTCTGAGCTACAGGCCCAGCTATCTCCACTGGATCTCTTCCTGGGGGTACCCCTTCATTTCAGGTTAAGAAGATGGGAAAGCATCTTTCTCT
Source organism: Triticum aestivum (assembly GCF_018294505.1). Taxonomy (NCBI): domain Eukaryota; kingdom Viridiplantae; phylum Streptophyta; class Magnoliopsida; order Poales; family Poaceae; genus Triticum; species Triticum aestivum. The sequence goes on from NC_057814.1 coordinate 90,231,478, forward strand.
CTATAAGAACAGTGCGTTCCGAGGTGTGAAGTGGGAGAGAGGGGCTGTGATTGAAGGAAATGTGCCCTAGAGGCAATAATAAAGTTGTTATTCATATTTCCTTATATCATGATAAATGTTTATTATTCATGCTAGAATTGTATTAACCGGAAACTTAGTACATGTGTGAATACATAGACAAACAGAGTGTCCCTAGTATGCATCTACTTGACTAGCTTGTTTATCAAAGATGGTTATGTTTCCTAGCCATAGATATGTGTTGTTATTTGATGAATGGGATCACACCATTAGAGAATGATGTGATGGACAAGACCCATCCGTTAGCTTAGCACTATGATCATTTAGTTTATTGCTATTGCTTTCTTCATGACTTATACATGTTCCTCTGACTATGAGATTATGCAACTCCCGAATACCAGAGGAACACTTAGTGTGCTATCAAACATCACAACGTAACTGGGTGATTATAAAGATGCTCTACAGGTGTCTCCGATGGTGTTTGTTGAGTTGGCATAGATCGAGATTAGGATTTGTCACTCCAATTGTCGGAGAGGTATCTCTAGGCCCTCTCGGTAATGCACATCACAATAAGCCTTGCAAGCAATGTGACTAATGAGTTAGTTGCGGGATGATGCATTACGGAACGAGTAAAGAGACTTGCCGGTAACGAGGTTGAACTAGGTATGGTGATACCGACGATTGAATCTCGGGTAAGTAACATACCGATGACAAAGGGAACAACGTATGTTGTTATGCGGTTTTACTGGTAAAGATCTTCGTAGAATATGTAGGAGCCAATATGAGCATGCAGGTTCCGCTATTGGTTATTGACCAGAGAGGTGTCTCGGTCATGTCTACATAGTTCTCGAACCCGTAGGGTCCGCACTCTTAACGTTCGACGACGATTGGTATTATGAGTTTATGTGATTTGATGTACCGAAAATTGCTCGGAGTCCCGGATGAGATCACGGACATGACGAGGAGTCTCAAAACGGTCGAGAGGTAAAGATCGATATATTGGAAGGCTATATTTGGACATCGGAAAGGTTCTGAGTGATTCGGGTATTTTTCGGAGTACCGGAGAGTTACGGGAATTCGCCGGGGGAAGTAGTGGGCCTTAATGGGCCATACGGGAAAGGAGAGAAGGGCATCAAGGGGTGGCCGCCCCCCCCCCCATGGGCTGGTCCGAACTGGACTAGGAGGGGGCGGCGCCCCCCTCCTTCCTTCTCCCCTCTTCCTCCTTCCCTTCCTTCTCCTAGTTGGAATAGGAAAGGGGGGCTGAATCCTACTTGGACCGGGAGTCCTAGTAGGAATCCCCCCTTTGGCATATGATCGGGTGTGATAAGCTCTATGTTCACATACAATGGGTGCAAGCCAGTTTTGCACACGCAGAATACTCGGGTTAAACTTGATGAGCCTAGCATATGCAGATATGGCCTCGGAACACTGAGACCAAAAGGTTGAGCGTGAATCATATAGTAGATATGATTAACATAGTGATGTTCACCATTGAAAATTATTCCATCTCACGTGATGATCGGACATGGTTTTGTTGATATGGATCACGTGATCAGTTAGATGATTATAGGGATGTCTATCCAAGTGTGAGTTCATAAGTAATATGATTAATTGAACTTTAATTTATCATGAACTTAGTCCTGATAGTATTTGCATAACTATGTTGTAGATCAATAGCCCGCGATGTAGCTTCCGTTTATTTTTGATATGTTCCTAGAGAAAAATTATGTTGAAAGATGATAGTAGCAATGATGCGGACTAGGTCCGTGATCTGAGGATTATCCTCATTGCTGCACAGAAGAATTATGTTCTTGATGCACCGCTAGGTGACAGACCTATCGCAGGAGCAAATCAGACGTTGTGAACATTTTGCAAGCTCGGTATGATAACTACTTGATAGTTTAGTGCACCATGCTTTACGGCTTAGAACCGGGACTTCAAAAACGTTTTGAAAGCCATGGAGCATGTAAGATGTTCCAAGAGCTGAAATTGGTATTTCAGACTCACGCCCGAGTCGAGAGGTATCAGGCCTCTGATAAGTACTTTTCCTACAAGATGGAGGAGAATAGCTCAACCAGTGAGCATGTGCTCAGATTATCTGAGTACTACAATCGCTTGAATCAAGTGGGAGTTAATCTTCCAGATAAAATAGTGATTGACAGAGTTCTCTAGTCACTATCACCAAGTTACTAGAACTTCGTGATGAACTATAATTTGCAAGGGATAGCAAAAATGATTCCCGAGCTCTTCGTGATGCTGAAATCGACGAAGGTAGAAATCAAGAAAAGCATCAAACGTTGATGGTTGAAAAGACCACTAGTTTCAAGTAAAAGGGCAAGGGAAAGAAAGGGAACTTCAAGAAGAATGACAAGCAAGTTGTCACTCCCATGAAGAAGCCCAAAGCTAGACCCAAGCCTGAAACTGAGTGCTTCTACTGCCAAGGAAATGCTCACTGGAAGCGGAACTGCCCCAAATACTTGGCGGATAAGAAGGATGGCAAAGTGAACAAAAGTATATATGATATACATGTTATTGATGTGTACTTTACTAGTGTTCATAGTAGCCCCTGGGTATTTGATACTGGTTCAGTTGCTATGATTAGTAACTCGAAACAGGAGTTACAAAATGAACAAAGACTAGCTGAGGGCAAGGTGACGATTTGGGTTGGAAGTGATTCCAAGGTTGATAAGATCACCATCGCACACTCCCTTTACCTTCGGGATTAGTGTTGAACCTAAAATAAATGATATTTGGTGTTTGCGTTGTGCATAATATGATTTGATCATGTTTATTGCAATACGGTTATTCATTTAAGTCAAAGAATAATTGTTATTCTGTTTACATGAATAAAAACCTTCTGTGGTCATACACCCAAGGTGAATGGTTTATTGAATCTCGATCGTAGTGATACACATATTCATAATATTGATGCCAAAAGATGCAAAGTTGATAATGATAGTGCAACATATTTGTGGCACTACCGTTTAGGTCATATTGGTGTAAAGCGCATGAAGAAATTCCATGCTGATGGGCTTGTTGGAATCACTTGATTATGAATCACTTGATGCTTATGAACCATGCCATGGGCAAGATGACTAAGACTCCATTCTCCGGAACAATGGAGCGAGCAACTAACTTATTGGAAATAATACATACTGATGTATGCGATCTAATCAGTGTTGAGGCTCGCGGTGCGTATCGTTATTTTCTGACCTTCACAGATGATTTGAGTAGATATGGGTATATCTACTTGATGAAACATAAGTCTGAAACATTTGAAAGGTTCAAAGAATTTCAGAGTGAAGTGGAAGATCATCGTAACAAGAAAATAAAGTTTCTTTGATCTGATTGCGGAGAATGAATATTTGAGTTACGAGTTTGGTCTTCATTTGATGTGGAATAGTTTTGCAACTCATGCCACCTGGAACAACACAGCGTAATGGTGTGTCCGAACATCATAACTGTACTTTATTAGATATGGTGCGATCTATAATGTCTCTTACCGATATACCACTATCGTTATGGGGTTATGCATTAGAGACAGCTGCATTCACGCTAAATAGGGCACCATCTAAATCCATTGAGATGACACCGTATGAACTATGGTTTGGCAAGAAACCTAAGCTGTCATTTCTTAAATTTTGGTGTGGCAATGCTTATGTGAAAAAGTTTCAACCTAATAAGCTCGAACCCAAATTGGAGAAATGTGTCTTCAGAGGATACCCAAAGGAAACTGTTGGGTACACCTTCTATCATAGATCCGAAGGCAAGATATTCGTTGCTTAGAATGGATCCTGTCTAGAGAAGGAGTTTCTCTCGAAAGAAGTGAGTGGGAGGAAAGTAGAACTTGATGAGGTAATTATACCTGCTCCCTTATTGGAAAGTAGTTCTTCACAGAGATCAATTCCATTGATTCCTACACCAAGTAGTGAGGAAGCTAATGATGATGATCATGAAACTTCTTATCAAGTTACTAGCGAACCTCGTAGGTCAACCAGAGTAAGATCTGCACCAGAGTGGTACGGTAATCCTGTTCTGGAGGTCATGTTACTTGACCATGACAAACCTACGATCTATGAGGAAGCAATGATGAGCCCAGATTCCGCGAAATGGCTTGAGGCCATGAAATCTGAGATGGGATCCATGTATGGGAACAAAGTATGGACTTTGATTGACTTACCCGATGATCGGCAAGCCATTGATAATAAATGGATCTTCAAGAGGAAGACAGACGCTGATGGTAGTGTTACTATCTACAAAGCTCGAATTGTCGTAAAAAGGTTTTCGACAAGTTCAAGGTGTTGACTACGATGAGATTTTCTCACTCGTAGCGATGCTTAAGTTTGTCTGAATCATGTTAGCAATTGCCACATTTTATGAAAACTGGTAAATGGATGTGAAAACTACATTCCTTAATGGATCTCTTAAAGAAGAGTTGTATATGATGCAACAAGAAGGTTTTGTCAATCCTAAAGGTGCTAACAAAGTGTGCAAGCTCCAGCGATCCATCTATGGACTGGTGCAAGCATCTCGGAGTTGGAATATACGCTTTGATGAGTTGATCAAAGCATATAGTTTTATACAGACTTGCGGTGAAGCCTGTATTTACAACAAAGTGAGTGGGAGCACTCCAGCATTTCTGATAAGTATGTGTGAATGACACATTGTTGATTAGAAATAATGTAGAGTTTTCTGGAAAGCATAAAGGAGTGTTTGAAAGGAGTTTTTCAAAGAAAGACCACGGTGAAGCTGCTTACATATTGGGCATCAAGATCTATAGAGATAGATCAAGACGCTTGATAAGATTTTTCAATGAGTACATACCTTGACAAGATTTTTTGAAGTAGTTCAAAATGGAATAGTCAAAGAAAGAGTTCTTGCCTGTATTGCGAGGTGTAAAGTTGAGTAAGACACAAAACACGACCAGGGCAGAAAATAGAAAGAGAATGAAAGTCATTCCCTATGCCTCAGTCATAGGTTCTATGAGTATGCTATGCTGTATACCAGACCTATTGTGAACCTCACCATGAGTTTGGCAAGAGGGTACTATCGTGGATTTGTCACGGCAGATGTCCTAGTGTGAGGACTTCGTCGTGAGGCCAACGCATCTATGTAGTAGCTTGAGAGGGGTTGACCGGGACGAGAGACACGACACACAAGACAAGGATTTAGACAGCTTTGGGCCCCGGGAAACATCATCCGGTAACAACCCTACATGTTGTTTGTGGCTAGGTCTCATTATGTTCATGAGGCAGACGCCGTAAATCCGGCTCTCCTCTAGTTGTGTCTAGCCCTAGAGATTGTTTCTTGCCCCGTCTTGGGGTGCCCTGCCCCTCCTTATATATGTTGAAGGGGCGGGTTACATATGGAGTCCTAGTAGGATTAGGACTAACTTATCTTCTATTACAAACGGGATACAAGTCCGGGTCTTGCTTCCTTGTAAGGGAAATATTCATCATGCCTTTCCTCTTAAGCCGGCCCACCAGAACATAAACCGGCCTGCTGGGCCTTGGGCCATGTCGTCCATCTGACCCGCCCGCCGGGTCACCAGTAAATCGCAATGTGCAAGCGGGTTGCTCGTAAACCGCCAAGTCCGGGCGGATCGCCAGTGAGTCGCCAAGCTCCAGCCGGGTCTCTCGTGAGTCGCCAAGTCCGGCCGGGTCATTCCGTGGGGTATATCCCCGACAGGTACAATAGTGATCCAGGAGTAGATCACTGGACAGCGATCAAAATTATCCTTAGTGGAATAAGGAGATATTTCTTGGTTATGGAGGTGATAAAGATTTCGTCGTAAAGAGTTACGCCGATGCAAGCTTTTACACCGATTCGGATGACTCTGAGTCTCAATCTGAATACGTATTAAAAGTGGGAGCTATTAGCTAGAGTAGCTCCATGCGGAGCATTGTAGACATAGAAAATTTGCAAAATACATATGGCTCTGAATGTGACAGACCCATTGACTAAGCTTCTCTCACAAGCAAAACATGATCACACCTTAGTACTCTTTGGGTGTTAATCACATGGCGATGTGAACTAGATTATTGACTCTAGTAAACCCTTTGGGTATTGGTCACATGGCAATGTGAACTATAGAGTGTTAAATCACATGATGATGTGAACTATATTGGTGTTAAATCACATGGCGATGTGAACTAGATTATTGACTCTAGTGCAAGTGGGGGACTGAAGGAAATGTGCCCTAGAGGCAATAATAAAGTTGTTATTTATATTTCCTTATATCATGATAAATATTTATTATTCATGCTAGAATTGTATTAACCGGAAACTTAGTACTTGTGTGAATACATAGACAAACAGAGTGTCCCTAGTATGCCTCTACTTGACTAGCTTGTTTATCAAAGATGGTTATGTTTCCTAGCCATAGACATGTGTTGTCATTTGATGAACGGATCACATCATTAGAGAATGATGTGATGGACAAGACCCATCCGTTAGCTTAGCACTATGATTGTTTAGTTTATTGCTATTGCTTTCTTCATGACTTATACATGTTCCTCTGACTATGATATTATGTAACTCCCGAATACCGGAGGAACACTTAGTGTGCTATCAAACATCACAACGTAACTGAGTGATTGTAAAGATGCTCTACACGTGTCTCCGATGGTGTTTGTTGAGTTGGCATAGATCGAGATTAGGATTTGTCACTCCGATTGTCGGAGAGGTATCTCTGGGCCCTCTCGGTAATGCACATCACAATAAGCCTTGCAAGCAATGTGACTAATGAGTTAGTTGCGGGATGGTGCATTACGGAACGAGTAAAGAGACTTGCCGGTAACGAGATTGAACTAGGTATGGTGATACCGACGATCGAATCTTGGGCAAGTAACATACCGATGACAACTGGAACAATGGATGTTGTTATGCGGTTTCACCGATAAAGATCTTCGTAGAATATGTAGGAGCCAATATGAGCATCCTAGTTCCACTATTGGTTATTGACCGGAGAGGTGTCTCGGTCATGTCTACATAGTTCTCGAACCCGTAGGGTCCACACGCTTAACGTTCGATGACGATTGATATTATGAGTTTATGTGATTTGATGTACTGAAGGTTGTTCGGAGTCCCCGATGAGATCACGGACAAGACGAGGAGTCTCGAAATGGTCGAGAGGTAAAGATCGATATATTGGAAGGCTATATTCGGACATCGGAAAGGTTCCGAGTGATTCGGGTATTTTTCGGAGTACCGGAGAGTTACGGGAATTCACCGGGGGAAGTAGTGGGCCTTAATGGGCCATACGGGAAAGGAGAGAAGGGCTTCAAGGGGTGGCCGCCCCCC
>NC_057814.1:90238937-90243937 GCF_018294505.1 Triticum aestivum
CTATGTGCTGGTCCGAACTGTACTAGGAGGGGGCGGCGCCCCCCTCCTTCCTTCTCCCCTCTTCCTCCTTCCCTTCCTTCTCCTAGTTGGAATAGGAAAGGGGGGGCCGAATCCTACTTGGACCGGGAGTCCAAGTAGGACTCCCCCTTTGGCGCGCCCCCCTTGGGCAGGCCTCCTCTTCCCCCTCCTTTATATACATGGGAGGGGGGCACCCCAAAGATAGACAAGTTGATTTCTTAGCCGTGTGCGGTGCCCCCCTCCACAGATTTCCACCTCGGTCATATTGTCGTAGTGCTTAGGCGAAGCCCTTTGTTGGTAGCTTCATCATCACCGTCACCACGCCGTCGTGCTGACGAAACTCTCCCTCGGCCTCAGTTGGATCTAGAGTTAGAGGGACGTCACCGAGCTGAACGTGTGCAGATGGCGGAGGTGTCGTGCGTTCGGTACTCGATCGGTTGGATCGCGAAGACGTTCGACTAATCAACCGCGTTACTTAACTCTTTCGCTTTCGGTCTACGAGGGTACGTGGACACACTCCCCCCGCTCGTTGATATGCTTCTCCTAGATAGATCTTGCGTGATCGTAGGATTTTTTTGAAATACTACGTTCCCCAACCGTGATGATTGAGGTTTTGAAATAAGGCAACCTTTGCATTTTATATTTGGATCTTTTTATTATTTCAAAATAGTGAAAAGTCAAATAAGAGGTGTTAAGCTTTTTATCATTCTGGCATCGAGCTATTTTGCCGCAAGACCTCCCCTACAGTATCGTCACCGCAGTAGAGTTTAACCACCAAATTCGGGATGGATTGGTGTGGTTCCTCTATACCAAGGACACCAAAATATCGAACCATGAACGAGGAAAGGCATGAGATAAATATTGGCTAGTAATTCTGAAGCCCCAATTCTTGACTGAAAGGGACACCAAAGGCCTCTACCCTCCCTCTCTATCTATCCAAGACATGGAAGGGCGGAGCTTTTTTTTGTTTTTTCATCTTCTCATCAAAGAGTTGAACAATGAAGATGGCATTGTCTACGAATAAGGAAGCTATAAGTAATGAAAGTATGAATCTCATGGACAGTTCAATCCTGCCTCAGGATGAACGCTGGCGGCATGCTTAACACATGCAAGTCGGACGGGAAGTGGTGTTTCCAGTGGCGAACGGGTGAGTAACGCGTAAGAACCTGCCCTTGGGAAGGGAAAACCAACTGGAAACGGTTGCTAATACCCCGTTTCTGATAAGGGCTATAGCTCATTTCGATAGAGCAACTCGTTTACACGTGCGCCAATGCTTTTCAAAGGAGCTTATTATGCAATGAACATAGTCGATCTTATTGCAAAATCAATGTCTTACTTCATAGATCCGAGAGAATAGGAGAAGAGTATCCTGACAAATAGTTGGTTCAGTTCGATTTAGGTCCAATTCATATGCCTAATCAAATAGAACCCTTATTGATTTGCTAGTTGATAAGGTAAATATCCAGCCCACTAAATGCTAGGCCTAATGAGGGTAAGAGCCTCCAAAAAACTTTTTTTCGTTCTATGAACTTTAAGGTGTATGAAGTCTCATAGTTAACTCTTGCAGTGGAACGATAGAGACTCCATTTCACTTAGGTTGATTTAATTTAGACCGGAGGCAGACCTAAGTCAAGGTAATCCTCCTTTGAAACACTTTGGTATTGCTCATAGATAGATCATAATACAAAAAATCAGTCAGAGCACAGGGAGCCATCTCATTATCTTTCCGTAAAGAAAAACTATGGTAGACTAACTGATCTTTAAATCATTTTATGAAAGAGCCCAATGCAAAAAAAATGCATGTTGGGTCTTCAAAATAGTTCAAATCATTTCGATAATAATCCATTTGATCTGTTTTACCAAGAAGGTCTACGGTTCGAATCCGTATAGCCCTAATATGCCCTTTTTAGATTTTAGGATCTCTATACTATGTTTTCTTTAGTTTAGTATAGTTTTCATTTTCTCATTAGTATTTGTTTATAGACTGGATAGGCGCCTGCGACATAGAATAGAGATAAAAGCATTACCAAAGGCTCATTCATCGAAAATCAAAATCATACAGACAAGAAAAGAAAAACGAATTTCTATCAAATCAATAGAAGAAAGGATCCTTCCCCTGATTTGAATCCCGTCCTCCTTCAAATAGGATATCTCCAGACTTCCCTATAATAACTGCAATGATTTTATCCATTTTGCGAATTCCTACTTTGTTTTAAGTATATTTATTACTTTGTTTATAGATACATTATGTAAATTGATCAACTTTAAATAGAAAAAATAAAGTAAAGAGTAAATAAGAAAACATAATATTATGTCTCATAGTTCTGAAATAGAGTTCTTTATTTCTATTTTATAGTATTACTTCTCATTAATTATACTGCATAGATTAGTCCTACTATCCTAATTAGGTTCTAATTTAGTAGTATTATCATTTTTATTTAATAGTCTCTTATTATTTTATTATTAAATATTAAATAAAGGATAGAGCTATTCTTTTTCTAGAGAGAAAGCGAGACAAAGTGAAACGAGAAAGTTTTTTTTATATAAGAATTAGATCTACATACACCATATGTAAATAGAATGGAAATACAAAATAAAGGGAGTTGGGATTCCATTGGATGAATCTTTAAAGAAGATGCAGCACAGAGGAAACAAAGGCTAAACTAAGCGCTTTTGTTTGAACAAAAAAGATTCTTGTTTCACCAAGGAAAAGAGAGAAGTTCTGGATAAATTGACAATGTTGAATTGAATTGACTAATTTAAGTTCTGTCTATTCCACATTAATGGGAGTACATTATGTTTTTGCTTCACGAATATGATATTTTTTGGACATTTCTAATAATAGCAAGCCTTATTCCTATTTTGGCATTTTTGATTTCAGGACTTTTAGCCCCGGTTAGTGAAGGACCAGAGAAGCTTTCTAGTTATGAATCGGGTATAGAACCCATGGGAGGGGCTTGGGTACAATTCCGAATATGCTATTATATGTTTGCGCTCGTTTTTGTTGTTTTTGATGTGGAAACCGTCTTTCTATACCCTTGAGCAATGAATTTCGACGTATTGGTGTATCCGTTTTTATCGAAGCTTTGATTTTCGTGCTTATCATAGTTGTTGGTTTAGTTTATGCATGGCGAAAAGGAGCCTTGGAATGGTCTTAACTGAATATTTAGACAAAAAAGTAGGAAAAGATTCTATTGGCCAATTTATTGGCTAATTCGAATTCCTCTGTACAATTCGTAAAATTCTTTCTAATTTCTTATTGTTGAAACCCAAAATTAAAGTCTCTTGGCTCTCTTCACGCTTTCTCACAAACAGATTTAAAAAAATAGATTTTTATTTTTGAAGTTTGGATAAACCATTGCTTCGTCTGGTGTCTACAATACATATGACTCATTATAGTACTAATTTCATTTTTACCAGATCGAAAAAATTTATGTTGAAAAGAAAAAATTATAGATCCAATGCCACATTACGTAAAAATTTACGATACATGTATAGGATGCACTCAGTGTGTACGAGCTTGTCCAAAAGATGTATTAGAAATGATACCCTGGGATGGATGTAAAGCCAAGCAAATTGCTTCCGCGCCGAGAACCGAAGATTGTGTGGGTTGTACGAGATGTGAATCTGCCTGACCGACAGATTTTTTAAGTGTCCCCGTTTATTTAGGGCCTGAAACAACACATAGCATGGCTCTATCTTATTCATACGTTACAAAAAACTTCACTCGAATCGTCTGATTCCTCTTTACCGAAGAAGCATGTGCTCGAAATAATCGAGCACGGGCTTTTCTGGTCAAAACGTATCTTGTGTTTATCACTTTATCATGAGTTATTTTCCTTGGTTAACAATACTTGTTCTTTTGCCGATATTTGCAGGTTCATTAGTTTTCTTTTTACCTCGTAAGGGAAACAAAGTCGTTAGGTGGTATACCATATCTATTTGTTTATTAGAATTCCTTCTAATGACTTATGCGTTTTGTTATCATTTCCAACTGGAGGATTCCTTAATCCAATTAAAGGAGGATTATAAATGGATAGATGTCTTCGATTTCCACTGGAGATTGTGAATCGATGGACTTTCATTAGGATCTATTTCATTGACATGATTTATCACTACTTTAGCCACTTTAGCAGCTTGGCCAATTACACAGAATTCGCGGATTCTTGTGGTTCCGGGGAACCCAGTTACTGGCGAACCAGGAACGAGGAGCTCTCCCCTTTTTCCGCCCGACACTTTGATCTTAAGAATGCTGGTTTTAAGAACGAGTGATTGCCCTTCTCCGACACTTACTGCCCAACCGGAGAGCGGACGGCTAATGTGTTCCACTTATTGAATAGGGTCTATGGTCGGTCCGTGACCCCTGGACGCTGAGGGCGTCCTTGGGGTGATCTCGTAGTTCCTATGGGGTGGAGACAATGGGGTCGGTCCATGGATTTTCCTTCCTTTTGCTACATTTTGCTCAAAGGGTTGAAGGGAGATAGTGCATCAAGTTATTCGGAAGGGCCAACTTGATCCTCTTCCCCAGGGATCCCAGATGATGGAAGCCTAGGAGAGCCGCCAACTCCAACTATTGTCCATGTACGATCCATACTAGATCTGACCAACTGCCCATCCTAGCTCCTCTACCTTTTTGACAGCCCATATTTTTGTCTCGGTAGAGTCTTTCAGTGGCATGTTTCAGTCCTCTTCCCCATTACTTAGAAAAAGTGAGCCACCGGTTCAGGTACAAGATACTATCATTACCGCCTGGACAATTAGACAGCCAACCCGTAATCGCAACGACCCAATTGCAAGAGCGGAGCTCTACCAACTGAGCTATATCCCCCCGAGCCAAGTGGAGTATGCTGAAAGAGCCAGATGCTTCTTCTATTCTTTTCCCGGGCGCAGCTGGGCCATCCTAGACTTGAACCAGAGACCTCGCCCATGAAGTAAATCATCGCCCCTACGATCCAACAAATTGGGAGAGAATCAATAGACTC
>NC_057814.1:90248937-90268937 GCF_018294505.1 Triticum aestivum
CAAGCTCCGGCTCACCTCCGACGTGCCGGAGCCTGAGGAAAGCACCTTCTTCCCCTTCTTCTCGAGCAGTGTTGCCGTCGGGTTGTTTCCTCCCTTCTCCGATTTCTTTTATGAAGTCCTCGACCACTACGGGCTGCAGGCGTTGCATCTCCATCCCAACTCGGTCCTCCTCATGTCCATGTTCGCCTACTACTGTGAGGCGTACCTGGGCGTGATGCCATCCGTGGCGCTCCTGCGCCATTTCTTCTTCCTCCGTATCAGCGAGGGGCACATCTCCGGATGCGCTAATTTCGTCGCATCCGGCAAGGCCAACTCGATCTCGAGCACCGGGAAGAGGGCCGACAACATTTGATCCAAATGGGTCTCGATGGACACCGAGCGCGCCGATCTGCGTCTGGTGTTGGCAATGGTGGCGCCCTCTTCCAACGAGGGCTGGCCCAAGGCGGAGCTTGCTGATGAGCGGGCATCATTAGTATTGGGGCAGATGATGACCGACTTGAAGCCGGGCGACGCGAAGGCGGCCAAGGTGACGGGGGTCATGCTCCTGAGGGAGTTCTTGACGCTGCGAGTTGCCCCGCTCCACGCGCGCGCGCGCCCCCTGTGGGAGCTTGAAGAAGAGGGAGACAAGACCCGCCTGAGGCCGAGGCCCCCGCCTAACGACGAATTAGCCGATGTCCTGCGTCTCATAGTTGGGGACAACCAGGAGTACCTGCCAAGCGCCTTCATTCCCCTGTTCCAACGCAGGGACCGGGAGGAATTCGTCGCCTCCAGGCCGACCTTTGACGCGCGCCGGCTGGTGCCGCCGGCGCTCCCAGGAGCCCCTGCGGCACCGAAGCCGGTGGAGGTGTCCTCTGATGAGTCCTTTGGGGAGGAGGAAGAGGAGGTGGACTCGGAGAAGACTCTTGAAGAGGTGGGGGAGACTTCCCCTTTGAGCAAGGCCGAGATCCTCCACGCCCTTCTTGACGATGCCGAGGCTGACACCCACCAGGAGGAGAGGGAGTAGCCCCTCATCCCGACAAGGGGTAGGTCGTCGCTGGTGCCTCGGGATGCCGCCTCCATCCCGACACCTCCTGGGGCTGGCTCTGGCCCTGCCTCCGCATCGCCTGCCACTGCCGGAGCCCGCACGCCTGTTCCTCAAGTCCCGATGCTGTCAGGCTTCAAGCTCCCCAAGCGGAAGTATGTCGTGGTGGATCGATAAGTGTCTTAAGCTTCGCCTTGTCCCTGTCTGTACTTGTTATTTCCTGACGTTCACCCTCGGTCGATCAGGCCGGCGCCTTGAGCGAAGAAGAGGAAGGAGGGTACGGCGGGCGTGCCTGCTTCCGCAGAGAAAGGAGGCAGCAATGCCCGCGCCTCCCCAACTCGGTCGTCCTCGTGAGGCCAAGAGGAACATCGCCTTGTGGAATCAGCCCCCATGGCCCCGTTGGCTCCGGAAGTGCCGGCGTCTGGCGCGGTTGATGAGGTCCCAACTGCTCCGGAGCCCACAATCTCCCGGGTCCTCGCGACGACGTCGGGTCCTCCCACTGCTGCACCTCCACTCTCTGGTTCTTCTGCTCCTGCTGCTGTACTGGAACGTGCTCTTTCGGAAATGACCCAGTTGCAAGCAGATCTCCTGGGCGCGGACCCATGCCTGGTGGCCGTGCGCCTAGAGCTGGCCTCTGGCTGGCTTCACTCTGACCTCGCGGTTCACGCGACGCTGAGCCAGGCCGCTGCGGCTTCCGAGAGGGAGAAGCAAAGTGCCGCCGACGCTATAGCCGATCGTGAGACGGCCCTGAAAGACGCCAAGGTCGCCCGTGACCGCTGCCAAGTGCTGGAGGACGAGTTGCAGAGCCTGCGCGACAAGCACGTCGAAGAAGCGCACGGCCGCCTGGCAAAGGAGGAGGAGGTGAAGGCCCGGGAGGACGCCGTCAAGAACCGCGGCGCTGAGCTGCCAGAGTTGGGGAAAACACAGGCCGCCGAACGCAACCGGTTCGAAGAGCTCGAGCGGAAGGTGAAGGCGAAGGAGTCCAATCTTGACCCCAAGGCGCGGGTCCTGGCCGAAGACCGCGTGGCCTTTGCCGACCTCGAGGAGAGATCTCGCAAGGCACTGAAGACGCTCTACGACCACGGCCTGGAGAAGCCGCTGGCCACTGATGAGGACGGCCCCGCCCAGTTGCTTCCTCCCTTGGTGAAGGCGCTCGAGAAGGTCGTTGAAGGCGTCGGTCCTATGGCGGAGGCAGAGGCTCGCGTCCTGTCTTCAACTGCATTGACCCGCGTTTTCAGCCACTTGCACCTTCGCGAACCCAATGCTTGCCTTGACGAGCTGCTGGAGCCTGTGGCTGAGGATGACTGCGAAGCCGCCGCCGCAGCTGTGCAAGGTCAGGTGGAGGCCCTGCTGGAGAGGTTCCGCGGCTTTGCCTCCTCACCCTTGTCTGGCGATGCCGCCGACCCTGCGGCTGGTGGTGCAGGTGAAGGCGTCACTACCCAGGATGGAGCACCTTCTGCAGGCGACGGCGGTGTCCAGAGGTGACCTGCAGCTAGCTTCCTGTTTTGTTCCTGCAACATGCATCAGGCCTCGTGGAGGCATTTAGACTTTTCATTTGATATTGTGAGGACAATATGTTTGTAATATTTGCTTCAAAAAATTTTGATTTTCTTCCTATCCGCTTGTGTTCTGCGTCGGCAGAGCCCGGCCCCGCGCATACCTCAACCGCCATTGGGCCGACCGGAGACCAGGACGGACCAAGGAGTGAGGGGCTACGTGACCAGTTAGGCTCCTGAGTCGCGATGCTCAGGAGTCCCCCTTGACGCGCAAACAGCTTATAGGGAGAGTACGTGAGGCTAGATTAATGTTCAACGTCGGCAGAGCCCGGCCCCATGCATACCTCAACCACCGTTGGGCTGACCGAAGACCAGGACGGACCAAGGAGTGAGGGGCTACGTGACCAGTTAGGCTCCTGAGTCGCGATGCTCAGGAGTCCCCCTTGACGTGCAAACAACTTCCATACCTGCCCTCGCCGAGGCCTTGGGAGGGGCGCGCGACGCCCTGGTCCGGGAGACCTGGTTGGGTGGCGTGCGCTTGGGCGTGACCCGACCGCAGCCCCCGTGCCCAGCCCCCTCACGCAGCTCTCCCGAGGGGAGGCATTGCGGTGAGGCTGGACGCTGAGCTCTAGGCTCCCTGAGGTTGGTACGACCGTGGGGCCGCCCTCAGTTGTTTATCACCAGCGCGGAGCATAGTGCTTCCGCTTGTGCACGAGCATAGCCGCTCCTCGGCAGTGTCGACGGCCAGCGCGGAGCATGGTGCTTCCACTTGTGCGTGGGATGGGGGGGCCCTCCGGGAGGAGCCCCTGGGGCGTGTACAGCCCCGCCCTGACACGTGGCTTGCACGGCAGGGCTGCGAGGTGTATCTGGGCACTCATGAGCCAGCGCGGGACTCACGAGGCCCTACCTCAAGGCGGGTTGCGCCTGGTCTTGAGTCCTGGTGACTGTATGTTCCTGCAAGGCGGTTGGGTGCAAGCACTCTACGTCCTCAGGTCCCGGCCCTCGAGCGAGCTCAGCTGCCGCTGGTATGCCAGGTCGCGATGCCGTGGTCAAGGCCAAGGGGTGAGGGCTGGAGAGCCAGTAAGAGCTCCAGAGTCGCGATGCTCAGGAGCCCCCCTTTTAACGCGCAAGCAAATTGCACGGGGTGAATGGACCCGCGGCGGGTGGAGATCGAGCAGGTGATAACCGTAGGCAGGTTAAGCAGGGAAGGCAAATTAGCTTAGGTAAATGCAGGAAGATACATGCCACTGGGTCTAGCCCGAGCGGCTTGGGGATGATGCAGCCCGAGGGGCGCCCCCAGCAAGGTAAGCTAAAGACATAAGCAAAGGGGATACATGCCATAGGGACGGACCCATGCGGCCTGGGAATAATGCAGCCCGAGGGGCTCTCCCAGCTAAACGAGCTCGGAAAATGTCACCTGGTTCTGTAGACGAAGTAGAGTTGGTGCAGCTGAAGGCGTGCGTCGCAGGAATGACTCGTCACGAGCCACCGGGGCCCTGAGCCTCGGGAGGTTCCCTGAAGACCGTCTCCATATCTTCCAGGACGGCATGGTACCTGGCCTCCTGAGCCACCAGGACACGCCGCATGTTGCGCTGATAGGCTGATGCCACGCTCGGCAAGCCGAAGGGCATGCGAACGTAGCTGTGTGGCGGGCCCTCGCAACAGCCCACACGCGAAGGCCAGAAACGCTCCTGAGATGCGGCCCTGTTGAGACCTGGGACGTCGATGCAGACACGCAGCCCAGCATCCTCGCCTGGATGGGGAGCTGCGCCTCGTGAGCGGCTGTCGCCGCGCATGGCTCTTGCGTCTTGCAGTTCCTGTGTGGTCTTGGTGATGAACTCCTGAGTGGTGGGCACTCCTTGCCCTGTGTTCTCCTGAGGGGAACGTGCCGCGAAGCACCCCTCCAAGTGGTGCCCAAGCACCTCCCTCATGAGGTTGGCAAGGTCTGAGGCCCTCCAGAAGAGAGCCCCCGACCCCTGCCCAAGGAGGGCGCCGGGCGCGCCTTCCTACGCGACAGAGGGAGGAGCCCCTAGAGCGGGCGGTTATCCTGATGAGGCTCCAGCTGCGTCGCCGCCCACCTGAGATCCTGCTCGGCGCAGCTGCTTCTTCTTGGGGATGGCCTTCGGAGGGCCCTCACTCCTGCTATCGGGGTTGTTGATTGCTACAGCTTGGAAGGCGCGCTCGAGGGAGCACACCGCGTCTCTTTCTTCACATGGGACCATGATGATCCCGCCGCTTCCTGGCATCTTGAGGACATTGTAGCCATGGTGGGTGACTGCCATGAACTTGGCCAGGGCTGGATACCCGAGGATGGCGTTGTAGGGCAGTCGGATGTGCGCGGCGTCGAAGTCGATGAGCTCGGTGCGGTAGTTCTTGCGCTCTCCGAAGGTGACAGGCAGGCGGACCTGCCCTATCGGTGTGGTGGAACCGTCGGTCACTCCTGAGAAAGGCTTGGTAGGCTGAAGCAGCTCATATGGCACTTGGAGGTTGTCGAACGTGTCGACGGACAGGACGTTGAGCCCTACGCCGCCGTCGATGAGGGTCTTGGTAACTTGCACATTGCTGATGACTGGGGAGCACCGCATTGAGAGGGCGCCAGCGGTGGCTGCGCACATGAGATGATCTGCCGAGTTGAAAGTGATGGCGCATTGGGACCACTTCAGCGGGCGCGTGGCCTCGAGCTTGGGGAGCACCGCGTTCACTTCCCGAGCGAACTGTTTGAAGATGCATTGAGAAGCTGGGGCTTGCGCGCCACCCAAGATGCGGGTGATTGCACGCGGCTCCTGTAAGCCCCCAGCCCCCTCGTCCTGATGGTGATCGTCGTTCCTTCCTGGTGGCGGCAGCGGGCGAAGACCGGCGTTGCCCTAGGGGCGATCCTCACGAGGCTGGTCCCTCCAAGCGCCCTCGCGAGGATGGTCCTGCCAGCGGTCCTCACGAGGCCTGTCGCGCCATTCTTGGCGCGGGCCACGGTCGTCCCAGCGTCCGCCTCCACGTCCTCCTCCACGGTCGTAGCCCCGGTCGCTGCGCTCGGGGCATCGACCGAAACGTCCTTCGCGAATGGCTCTGGGCTCTTGACAGTCACTGGTGTTGTGGGTGTTCAGATTGTGGAAGGCGCAGAACAGTCGGCTGTTCTTGGATGACTCGGGCTGATCTCTACCCCGCTTGGTGTCGGGCTCCACTGCTAGCACTATCGCTTCCTTCCACTTCACGTCCTTGGCCTTGGCCTTCTTCTCTTCTGTGCCCGCGGCTGGCAGCTCAAGGAGGGAAAGGCGCCCCTCCTCAGCTCTTGCGCACTTGGTCGCCAGGTTGAACAGCTCCTGAGATGTGCACAGCTCCTCATGGATAGCGACCTCTTCCTTCATCTTGACGTCACGGACGCCGTCTGAGAACGTGGAGATGATGGCCTCATCCGTGACCTTGGGGATCTTGAAGCGAGTGTTGTTGCAGCACTGGATGTACTTCTGGAGGGTCTCTCCTGGTTGCTGCTTGATGCGGCGCAGGTCAACCGCGGCCGGCGGGCGGTCGCGAGTGCCCTGGAAGTTGGCGACGAAGCGGTCGCGCATCTCATCCCAGGAGGAGATCGAGCCGTGCTGCAGGTTCAGGAGCCAGGAGCGGTTCCATCTTTGAGAGCCATGGGAAACCAGTTCGTCATGACTTTCTCATCACCGTTGGCCACTTCGATGCTCAGCTCGTAGAGCTGCAGGAACTCCACGGGGTCGGCGGTGCCGTCGTAGCGAGGAGGCAGATCCGTCTTGAACTTGCCTGGCCAGGCGACGCTACGCAGCTCGGGGGTGAGGGCACGGCAGCCAGCCGTGGTTGCCGAGGCCCGCCTCGGAGGTGGAGCTTGGTCTTGATGAGGTCCGTGCGGCGCCGCTGCAGGCGGCGCGCGGTCTTGACGAGGCGGCGCGGGGAGCGCAGGTGCAGCTTCTTGCGGCCGAGGGATTTCTTGGCAGCTTCTCTCTTCGTGCGCGGGCGTCAGACATGGCGGATCATGCCGTGGGGCCGCGCGCCTCGGCGCCAAGGCGTAGTCTTGGGGCAAAGGTGGTGGAAGCGCGCCATGAGCCACGTTGCCTGTGGCTGGCGGAGGGTGAGGTAGAGAGGGGGACGGCGTCGGGGAGCCCTCTGCGGCGCGGACGAGCTCGGCGACGCGGTCGAGCCATTCCTTGTAGAGGTCGTCAACCGGGCGGTAGCGCAGGAGCTCGTTCGAACCGAGGAGTGCGGCCCGCGCCTCCATGGGAGCGCGGCGTGCGTGAGACGAAGAACCGGCCGGGGTCAGTGACGGAGTGGCAGTGCGGCCGTCCTGCCGCACCGATGGATGCAGCAAGGACACTTGCTGCTCGTTCCCTGCCGGGCCGGTGGCGGCGTTGGCTGCGGGATACGGAGAACGATGAGGTGGCTGCTACCTCTTGAGCACTGCGTTGGTTTTCCCTTGAAGAGGAAAGGGTGATGCATCAAAGTAGCGTAAGTATTTCCCTCAGTTTTTGATAACCAAGGTATCAATCCAGTAGGAGGCCACGCACGAGTCCCTCGCACCTACACAAACAAATAAATCCTCGCAACCAACGCGATAAGGGGTTGTCAATCCCTACACGGTCACTTACGAGAGTGAGATGTGATAGATATGATAAGATAATATTTTTGGTATTTTTATGATAAAGATGCAAAGTAAAGAAAGCAAAATAAAAGCGGCAAAAGAAATAGCTTGTTGTCGGGAGATTAATATGATGGAAAATAGACCCGGGGGCCATAGGTTTCACTAGTGGCTTCTCTCATGAGCATAAGTATTTACGGTGGGTGAATAAATTATTGTTGAGCAATTGACAGAATTGAGCATAGTTATGAGAATATCTAGGTATGATCATGTATATAGGCATCACGTCCGAGACAAGTAGACCAACTCCTGCCTGCATCTACTACTATTACTCCACACATCAACCGATATCCAGCATGCATCTAGAGTATTAAGTTCATAGGAACAGAGTAATGCTTTAAGCAAGATGACATGATGTAGAGGGATAAACTCATGCAATATGATATAAACCCCATCTTGTTATCCTTGATGGCAACAATACAATACGTGCCTTGCTGCCCCTACTGTCACTGGGAAAGGACACCGCAAGATTGAACCCAAAGCTAAGCACTTCTCCCATTGCAAGAAAGATCAATCTAGTAGGCCAAACCAAACTGATAATTCGAAGAGACTTGCAAAGATAACCAATCATACATAAAAGAATTCAGAAGATTCAAATATTGTTCATAGATAAACTTGATCATAAACCCACAATTCATCGGTCTCAACAAACATACCGCAAAAGAAGATTACATCGAATAGATCTCCACGAGAGAGGGGGAGAACATTGTATTGAGATCCAAAAAGAGAGAAGAAGCCATCTAGCTAATAACTATGGACCCGAAGGTCTGAGGTAAACTACTCACACATCATCGGAGAGGCTATGGTGTTGATGTAGAAGCCCTCCATGATCGATTCCCCCTCCGGCGGAGCTCCGGAACAGGCCCCAAGATGGGATCTCACGGGTACAGAAGGTTGCGGCGGTGGAATTAGGTTTTTGGCTCCGTATCTGGTAGTTTGGGGGTACGTAGGTATATATAGGAGGAAGGAGTACGTCGGTGGAGCAACAGGGGGCCCACGAGGGTGGAGGGCGCGCCAGGGGGGTAGGCGCGCCCCCTACCTCGTGGCTTCCTGGTTGAAGTCTTGACGTAGGGTCCAAGTCCTCTGGATCACGTTCGTTCCAAAAATCACGTTCCCGAAGGTTTCATTCCGTTTGGACTCCGTTTGATATTCTTTTTCTGCGAAACTCTGAAATAGGCAAAAAAACAACAATTCTGGGCTGGGCCTCCGGTTAATGGGTTAGTCCCAAAAATAATATAAAAGTGTATAATAAAGCCCAATAATGTCCAAAACAGAATATAATATAGCATGGAGCAATCAAAAATTATAGATACGTTGGAGACGTATCAAGCATCCCCAAGCTTAATTCCTGCTTGTCCTCGAGTAGGTAAATGATAAAAACAGAATTTTTGATGCGGAATGCTACTTGGCATAATTTCAATGTAATTCTTCTTAATTGTGGTATGAATATTCAGATCTGAAAGATTCAAGATAAAAGTTCAATATTGACATAAAAATAATAATACTTCAAGCATACTAACTAAGCAATTATGTCCTCTCAAAATAACATGGCCAAAGAAAGTTCATCCCTACAAAATTATATAGTTTAGTCATGCTCCATTTTCGTCACACAAGAATGCTCTCATCATGCACAACCCCGATGACAAGCCAAGCAATTGTTTCATACTTTAGTAATCTCAAACTTTTTCAACTTTCACGCAATACATGAGCGTGAGCCATGGATATAGCACTATGGGTGGAATAGAATATAATGATGGGGGTTATGTGGAGAAGACAAAAAGGGAGAAAGTCTCACATAAACGAGGCTAATCAATGAGCTATGGGGATGCCCATCGATTGATGTTAATGCAAGGAGTAGGGATTGCCATGCAACGGATGCACTAGAGCTATAAATATATGAAAGCTCAAGAAAAGAAACTAAGTGGGTGTGCATCCAACTTGCTTGCTCACGAAGACCTAGGGCATTTGAGGAAGCCCATTGTTGGAATATACAAGCCAAGTTCTATAATGAAAAATTCCCACTAGTATATGAAAGTGACAAAACAAGAGACTCTCTATCATGAAGATCATGGTGCTACTTTGAAGCACAAGTGTGGTAAAAGGATAGTAACATTGTCCCTTCTCTCTTTTTCTCTCATTTTTTTGGCCTTCCTTTTTATATGGCCTTTCTCTTTTTTTATTCCTCACTTGGGACAATGCTCTAGAAAATTATGACCATCACACTTCTATTTATTTACAACTCAATGATTACAACTCAATACTAGAACAAAGTATGACTCTATATGAATGCCTCCGGCGGTGTACCGGGATATGCAATGAACCAAGAGTGACATGTATGAAAAAATATGAATGGTGGCTTTGCCACAAATACTATGTCAACTACATGGTCATGCAAAGCAACATGACAATGATGAATGTGTCATGATAAACGGAACGGTGGAAAGTTGCATGGCAATATATCTCGGAATGGCTATGGAAATGCCATAATAGGTAGGTATGGTGGCTTTTTTGAGGAAGATATAAGGAGGTTTGTGTGTGAAAGAGCGTATCATATCACGGGGTTTGGATGCACCGGTGAAGTTTGCACCAACTCTCAATGTGAGAAAGGGCAATGCACGGTACCGAAGAGGCTAGCAATGATGGAAAGGTGAGAGTGCGTATAATCCATGGACTCAACATTAGTCATAAAGAACTGACATACTTATTGCAAAAATCTACAAGTCATCAAAAACCAAGCACTACCTGCATGCTCCTAGGGGGATAGATTGGTAGGAAAAGACCATCGCTCGTCCCCGACCGCCACTCATAAGGAGGACAATCAAAGAACACCTCATGTTTCAAATTTGTTACATAACGTTTACCATATGTGCATGCTACGGGACTTGCAAACTTCAACACAAGTATTTCTCAAATTCACAACTACTCAACTAGCACAACTTTGATATCACTACCTCCATGTCTCAAAACAATCATCAAGCATCAAACTTCTCTTAATATTCAACACACTCATAAGAAAGTTTTTACTAGTCTTGAATACCTAGCATATTAGGATTATTTAAGCAAATTACGATGCTGTTTACGACTCTCAAAATAATCTAAGTGAAGCATGAGAGAATAATAGTTTCTATAAAACAAATTCACCACCGTGCTCTAAAATATATAAGTGAAGTACTAGAGAAAACTATATAACTCAAAAGATATAAGTGAAGCACCTAGAGTATTCCAATAATTTCCGAATCATGTGTGTCTCTCTTCAAAGGTGTGTACAGCAGAGATGATTGTGGTAAACTAAAATATAAAGACTCAAATCATACAAGACGCTCCAAGCAAAACAAATATCATGTGGTGAATAAAAATATAGCTCCAAGTAAAGTTACCGATGGAAGTAGACGAAAGAGGGGATGCCTTCCGGGGCATCCCCAAGCTTTGGCTTTTAGGTGTCCTTAGATTATCTTGGGGGTGCCATGGGCATCCCCAAGCTTAGGATCTTGCCACTCCTTGTTCCATAATCCATCAAATCTTTCACCCAAAACATGAAAACTTCACAACACAAAACTCAGCAGAAAATCTCGTGAGCTCCGTTAGCGAAAGAAAACAAAACACCACTTCAAGGTACTGTAATAAACTCATTCTTAATTTATATTGGTGTTAAACCTACTGTATTCCAACTTCTCTATGGTTTATAAACTATTTTACTAGCCATAGATTCATCAAAATAAGCAAACAACACACGAAAAACAGAATCTGTCAAAAACAGAACAGTCTGTAGTAATATGTAACTAACGCAAACTTCTGTAACTCCAAAAATTCAGCAAAAATAGGAAGACCTAGACAATTTGTTTATTGATCAGCAGAAATTTCAATCAATATTTTATCACGTTCTGGTGATTTTTAACAATTGTTTTCGTGAACAGAAAGTTTCTGGAATTTACAGCAAGATCAAATAACTATCATCCAAGAAGATCCTATAGGTTTAACTTGGCACAAACACTAATTAAAACATAAAAAGACATCTAACCAGAGGCTAGAACAAAGATTTATTCCTAAACAGAAACAAAAAGCAAAAAAAACTAAAAATAAAATTGGGTTGCCTCCCAACAAGCGCTATCGTTTAACACCCCTAGCTAGGCATAAAAGCAAGGATAGATCTAGGTATTGCCATCTTTGGTAGGCAATCCATAAGTGGATCTCATGATAGATTCATAAGGTAATTTTATTTTCTTTCTAGGGAAGTGTTCCATGCCTTTCTTTAATTGGAAATTGGAATCTAATATTCCCTTCCTTCATATCAATAATTGCACCAATCGTTCTAAGGAAAGGTCTACCAAGAATAATAGGGCATGAAGGATTGCAATATATATCAAGAACAATAAAATCTACAGGAACATAATTCCTATTTGCAACAATAAGAACATCATTAATTCTTCCCATAGGTTTCTTAATAGTGGAATCCGCAAGGTGCAAGTTTAAAGAGCAATCATCAAATTCACGGAAACCTAATAAATCACATAAAGTTTTTGGAATCGTGGAAACACTAGCACCCAAATCACACAAAGCATAGCATTCATGATCTTTAATTTTAATTTTAATAGTAGGTTCCCACTCATCATAATGTTTTCTAGGGATTGCATTAAAGCATCAACGATATGTTTAGTAAAAGCTTTGTGTTGAGTGTAAGCATGAGGAGAATTTAGCACGGATTGGAACAAGGAAATACAATCTATCAAAGAGCAATTATCATAATTAAATTCCTTGAAATCCAAAATAGTGGGTTCATTAATATCTAATGTTTTGATCGCTTCAATCCCACTTTTATCCATTTTAGCATCAACATCTAAAAACTCCGAATTCCTGGAACGCCTTCTAGGTAAAGGTGGATCATATTCAGTCCCATCATTATCAAGATTCATATTGCAAAACAAAGATTTAATAGGGGACACATCAATAACTTTTAGATCTTCATCTTTATTTTCATAGAGATTTGAAGAACACGCTTTCCCAAAGTAATCTTTCTTAGCACGCATCCTAGCGGTTCTTTCTTTGCACTCATCAATGGAAATTCTCATGGCTTTGAGAGACTCATTGATACCATGCTTAGGAGGAATAGATCTAAGTTTTAAATAGTCAACATCAAGAGAAATTCTATCAACGTTCCTAGCCAATTCATCAACTTTAAGCAATTTTTCTTCAAGCAAAGCATTGAAATTCTTTTGCGAATTCATAAATTCCTTAACACTAGTCTCAAATTCAGAAGGCATCTTATTAGAGTTTCCATAAGAATTGTTGTAGGAATTACCATGATTATTAGAGGAATTACTAGGATAAGGCCTAGGATTAAAGTTTCCTCTATACGCGTTGTTACCAAAATTATTCCTACCAACAAAATTCACATCCATGGATTCATTATTATTCTCAATCAAAGTAGACAAAGGCATATCATTAGGATCAGAAGAAACACTCTTAGTAGCAAATAATTTTATAAGTTCATCCATCTTTCCACTCAAAACATTAATTTCTTCTATCGCATGCACTTTTTTACTAGTAGATCTTTTAGTGTGCCATTGAGAATAATTAACCATAATATTATCTAGGAGTTTAGTAGCTTCTCCTAAAGTGATTTCCATAAAAGTGCCTCCCGCGGCTGAATCTAAAAGATTTCTAGAAGCAAAATTCAATCCGGCATAAAAAAATTGTATAATCATCCACAAATTCAAACCATGCGTAGGGCAATTACGTATCATTAATTTCATCCTCTCCCAAGCTTGTGCAACATTCATGATCAAGTTGCTTAAAATTCATAATATCGTTTCTGAGAGAGATGATCTTAGCGGGAGGAAAATACTTAGAGATAAAAGCATATTTGCACTTATTCCAAGAATCAATACTATTTTTAGGCAAAGACGAAAACCAAGCTTTAGCACGATCTCTAAGCGAAAATGAAATAGCTTCAATTTAACAATATCATTATCCACATCTTTCTTCTTTTGCATATCACACAAATTAACGAAGCTATTTAGATGAGAAGCGGCATCTTCACTAGGAAGGCCGGCGAATTGTTCTTTCATGACAAGATTCAACAAAGCAGCATTGATTTCACAAGATTCAGTATTCGTAAGAGAAGCAATCGGAGTGCTAAGGAAATCATTATTGTTGGTATTGGTAAAGTCACATAATTTGGTATTATCTTGAGCCATCGTGACAAGCAAGCAATCCAACACACGAGCAAACAAGAGACGGGCAAAAAGAGGCAAACAGAAAAGAGAGGGCGAATAAAACGGCAAGGGGGAAGTGGGGGAGAGGAAAACGAGAGGCAAATGGCAAATAATGTAATGCGGCAGATAAGGGTATGTGATGGGTACTTGGTATGTTGACTTTTGCATAGACTCCCCGGCAACGGCGCCAGAAATCCTTCTTGCTACCTCTTGAGCACTGCGTTGGTTTTGCCTTGAAGAGGAAAGGGTGATGCAGCAAAGTAGCATAAGTATTTCCCTCAGTTTTTGAGAACCAAGGTATCAATCCAGAAGGAGGCCACGCACGAGTCCCTCGCACCTACACAAACAAATAAATCCTCGCAACCAACGCGATAAGGGGTTGTCAATCCCTACACGGTCACTTACGAGAGTGAGATCTGATAGATATGATAAGATAATATTTTTGGTATTTTTATGATAAAGATGCAAAGTAAAGAAAGCAAAATAAAAGCGGCAAAAGAAATAGCTTGTTGTCGGGAGATTAATATGATGGAAAATAGACCCGCGGCCATTGGTTTCACTAGTGGCTTCTCTGATGCACATAAGTATTTATGGTGGGTGAATAAATTACTGTTGAGCAATTGACAGAATTGAGCATAGTTATGAGAATATCTAGGTATGATCATGTATATAGGCATCACGTCCGAGACAAGTAGACCAACTCCTGCCTGCATCTACTACTATTACTCCACACATCGACCGCTATCCAGCATGCATCTAGAGTATTAAGTTCATAGGAACAGAGTAATGCTTTAAGCAAGATGACATGATGTAGAGGGATAAACTCATGCAATATGATATAAACCCCATCTTGTTATCCTCGATGGCAACAATACAATACGTGCCTTGCTGCCCCTACTGACACTGGGAAAGGACACCGCAAGATTGAACCCAAAGCTAAGCACTTCTCCCATTGCAAGAAAGATCAATCTAGTAGGCCAAACCAAACTGATAATTCGAAGAGACTTGCAAAGATAACCAATCATACATAAAAGAATTTAGAAGATTCAAATATTGTTCATAGATAAACTTGATCATAAACCCACAATTCATCGGTCTCAACAATCACGCCGCAAAAGAAGATTACATCAAATAGATCTCCACGAGAGAGGGGGAGAACATTGTATTGAGATCCAAAAAGAGAGAAGAAGCCATCTAGCTAATAACTATGGACCCGAAGGTCTGAGGTAAACTACTCACACATCATCGGAGAGGCTATGGTGTTGATGTAGAAGCCCTCCATGATCGATGGCCCCTCCGGCGGAGCTCCGGAACAGGCCCCAAGATGGGATCTCACGGGTACAGAAGGTTGCGGCGGTGGAATTAGGTTTTTGGCTCCGTATCTGGTAGTTTGGGGGTACGTAGGTATATATAAGAGGAAGGAGTACGTCGGTGGAGCAACAGGGGCCCCACGAGGGTGGAGGGCGCGCCTAGGGGGGTAAGCGCGCCCCCTACCTCGTGGCTTCCTGGTTGAAGTCTTGACGTAGGGTCCAAGTCCTCTGGATCACGTTCGTTCCGAAAATCACGTTCCCGAAGGTTTCATTCCGTTTGGACTCCGTTTGATATTCTTTTTCTGCGAAACTCTGAAATAGGCAAAAAGCAGCAATTCTGGGTTGGGCCTCCAGTTAATAAGTTAGTCCCAAAAATAATATAAAAGTGTATAATAAAGCCCAATAATGTCCAAAACAGAATATAATATAGCATGGAGCAATCAAAAATTATAGATACGTTGGAGACGTATCAGTGGCCCACCGACGGGAGCCATCTGAGCAACGCGGGCGGTGAGGGCAGCCCGGCGCTCAGCTCGAGCACGGCGAGCGTCCACCATGAAGACGACGGAGCGACGAATTGATGGAAGGGAAGTTACGACACACCCCTACCTGGCGCGCCAAATGTCGGATGTGGGGTTCCGGCAAACCCTTAAGGTTCGAACTCTGGGGTGCCCGCGAAGTCTTTCCCTCCTACCGATCCACGCCCTAGCTCGCTAAGATCTCGCGGATGAACTCGACAAACTCGCAACACAGAAAGACACAAGATTTATACTGGTTCGGGCCACCGTTGTGGTGTAATACCCTACTCTAGTGTGTGTGGTGGTGGATTGCCTCTTGGGCTGATGATGAACAATACAAAGGGGAAGAACAGCCTCCTGAGGTTGAGTTGTTCTTGTGCTTGGTGAACTGGCGGATGAGAACTCTCGCAGATCAGATGAAGCTGAGTCTGCCTCGGGCTGAGTTGAGATCCCCCTACTTTGGTAGCTAGCTCTACTTATATAGGCCCTGGTCCTCTTCCCAACTATTGAGCGGGAAGGGAGCCAACAACGGCGGGCAAATTTGAAGGGGGACAGGCAGTACAAGCTATCCTGACAAAAGTGGTCTTCGCCTGCGAAAAGCTCTGGTGGTGATGCCGTCTTGGGCTTCATGATGACCTCCGTCATGCCGTCCTTCTGGTCTTGGTCTCATTGCACCGATATGGCAAACTTTGCCTGATGCCTCGGTACTCTTTGCCTGTGCTCGCCTCCTTAGCACCAAAGAGGAAATAAGGACACTGCACCTGCTGGCGCCCGCCTGGCCTCGATCGTCATGGCTCACGTCACGAGAGCCTCGTGAGGTTTACCCTGCCTTGACATCTCCGCTCCTCATGAGCCTGCCTGGCTAGGCCACTCCTGAGGAGGTCTTGCGTCGTCCGCCTCGCGAGGCTTGGCCCCTCGCGAGGGTCTTGAATGCTTTGTTGATGAAATGGGTCGTACGGCCCGCTGACTTAGCCACGACGTGGGCCGCAGGCAGGCAAGTCTGGGGACCCCCGTTCCCAGAACGCCGACAGAAGCTGTGGGATGTCAAAATGCATCGTAGGGGAGCGTTCCGCCTTAGAGGGAAGCACCCGCGAAAGCGGGGGTCGACGAAGCATAAGAGAGAATGTCGTCTTGAGTAACGAAAACATTGGGGAGAATCCAATGCCTCGAAAACCCAAGGTTTCCTTCGCAAGGTTCGTCCACGGAGGGTGAGTCAGGGCCTAAGATCAGGCCGAAAGGCGTAATCGATGGACAATAGGTCAATATTCCTGGACTACCCCTTGTTGGTACGGAGGGACGGAGGAGGCTAGGTTAGCTGAAAGATGGTTATAGGTTTAACGACACAAGGTGACCCTGCTTTTTTAGGGTAAGAAGGGGCAGAGAAAATGCCTCGAGCCGAGGTACGAGCACCAAGCGCTGCAGCGCTAAGTATGAGCCCCGTGGACTAGCGATTGCTTCTCCACGAGGCTCATACCAGGCGCTCTCGCAATTGGTTGGATCACAAGGGCGATGGTTTACTTCACGGGCGAGGTCTCTGGTTCAAGTCCAGGATGGCCCAGCTGCGCCAGGGAAAAGAATAGAAGAAGCATCTGACTCTTTGATGCATGCTCCACTTGGCTCGGGGGGATATAGCTCAGTTGGTTGAGCTCCGCTCTTGCAATTGGGTCGTTGCGATTACAGGTTGGCTGTCTAATTGTCCAGGCGGTAATGATAGTATCTTGTACCTAAACCGGTGGCTCACTTTTTCTAAGTAATGGGGAATAGGACTGAAACATGCCACTGAAAGACTCTACTGAGACAAAAAGATGGGCTATCAAAAAGGTAGAGGAGCTAGGATGGGCAGTTGGTGAGATTTAGTATGGATCGTACATGGACGATAGTTGGAGTCGGCGGCTCTCCTAGGCTTCCCTCATCTGGGATCCCTAGGGAAGAGGATCAAGTTGGCCCTTGCGAATAACTTGATGCACTATCTTCCTTCAACCCTTTGAGTGAAATGTAGCAAAAGGAAGGAAAATCCATGGACCGACCCCATTGTCTCCACCCCGTAGGAACTATGACATCACCCCAGGGACGCCCTCGGCGTCCAGGGGTGACGGACCGACCATAGACCCTGTTCAATAAGTGGAACACATTAGCCGTCTGCTCTCCGGTTGGGCAGTAAGAGTCGGAGAAGGGCAATCACTCGTTCTTAAAACCAGCATTCTTAAGATCAAAGAATCGGGCGGAAAAAGGGAGAGCTCCCCATTCCTGGTTCTCCTGTAACTGGATTCCCCGGAACCACAAGAATCCTTAGAATGGGATTCCAACTCAGCACCTTTTGTTTTGATATTTTGAGAAGAGTTGCTCTTTGGAGAGCACAGTACGATAAAAGTTTTAAGCTGTGTTCGGGGGGGCCTGAGAGGTGGTGGTTTACCCTGTGGCAGATGTCAGCGGTTTGAGTGCGCTTATCTCCAGCCCGTGAACTTAGCGGATACTATGATAGCGATAGCACCGAATTTTGCCAATTCGGCAGTTCGATCTATGATTTCACATTCATGGACGTTGATAAGATCCTTCCATTTAGTAGCACCTTAGGATGGCATAGCCTTAACGTTAATGGCGAGGTTCAAAAGAGGAAAGGCTTGTGGTGGATACCTAGGCACCCAGAGACAAGGAAGGGCGTCGCAAGCGACGAAATGCTTCGGGGTAAAGAGCATACCTAAGTTCAATAGCTTTACATCCGCTATCCCGATCATGATTTTCCTACCCTCGGGGGAAAGTAAAGGCCCTTCCCCCTTTGGAAGGTTGTGGGCGAGGAGGGATTCGAACCCCCGACACCGTGGTTCATAGCCACGTGCTCTAATCCTCTGAGCTACAGGCCCAGCTATCTCCACTGGATCTCTTCCCGGGGGTACCCCTTCATTTCAGGTTAAGAAGATGGGAAAGCGCCTTTCTCTCTATAAGAACAGTGCGTTCTGAGCTGTGAAGTGCTTTTTTTTTGGTTTTTTCATCTATTCATCAAAGAGTTGAACAATGAAGATAGATGGCAAGTGCCTGATCGATTTGATCAGGCCGTGTAGGAACAAGGTTCAAATCGTTCGTTCGTTAGGATGCCTCAGCTGCATACATCACTACACTTCCACTTGACACCTATTTAAACGGCTTGTCTCGCCGCTACCTTATCCTATTTCCATACTTTTGTTGCTCCATCCCCGTATGGGTGGAGAACCCGTCGCTGTCTCGGCTGTGATACCGGAGGCTCTACGGAAGTCAGAGGAGAGAGCACTCATCTTGGGGTGGGCTTACTACTTATATGCTTTCAGCAGTTATCCTCTCCGCACTTGGCTACCCAGCATTTACCGTAGGCACGATAACTGGTACACCAAAGGTGCGTCCTTCCCGGCCCTCTCGTACTAGGGAAAGGTCCTCTCAATGCTCTAACGCCCACACCGGATATGGACCGAACTGTCTCACGACATTCTAAACCCAACTCACGTACCGCATTAATGGGCGAATAGCCTAACCCTTGGAACCACCTACAGCTCCAGGTGGCGAAGAGCCGACATCGAGGTGCCAAACCTTCCCGTCGATGTGGACTCTTGGGGAAGATCTGCATGTTATCCCTAGAGTACCTTTTTTCCGTTGAGCGACGGCCCTTCCACTCGGCACCATCAGGTCACTAAGGCCGACTTTCGTCTCTGCTCGACGGGTGAGTCTTGCAGTCAAGCTCCCTTCTGCCTTTGCACTCGAGGACCAATGTCCGTCTGGCCCGAGGAAACCTTTGCACGCCTCCGTTACCTTTTAGGAGGCCTATGCCCCATAGAAACTGTCTACCTGAGACTGTCCCTTGGCCCGCGGGTCTGACACAAGGTTAGAATCCGAGCTCTTCCAGAGTGGTTTCTCACTGATGGCTCGGGCCCCCCGGAAGGGGCCTTCTTCGCCTTCCACCTAAGCTCGTGCAGCCCGCACCAAAACAGTCTCCCCGAAATGCGTTGAGGCGCAGCAGTTGACAGGACATCTAGGGGTAAAGCACTATTTTGGTGCGGGCTGTGCGAGCGGTACCAAATTGAGGCAAACCCTGAATACTAGATATGACCCAAAAATAACAGGGGTCAAGGTCGGCCAGTGAGACGATGGGGGATAAGCTTCATCGTCGAGAGGGAAACAACCCAGATCACCAGCTAAGGCCCGTAAATGACCCCTCAGTGATAAAGGAGGTGGTGGTGCAAAGACAGCTAGGAGGTTTGCCTAGAAGTAGCCACCCTTTAAAGAGTGTGTAATAGCTCACTGATCGAGCGCCCTTGCGCTGAAGATGAATGGGGCTAAGCGATCTGCCGAAGCTGTGGGATGTCAAAACGCATCAGTAGGGGAGTGTTCCGCCTTAGAGGGAAGCAACGGCGAAAGCGGGGGTCGACGAAGCGGAAGCGAGAATGTCGGCCTGAGTAACGAAAATATTGGTGAGAATCCAATGCCCCGAAAACCCAAGCTTTCCTCCGCAAGGTTCGTCCATGGAGGGTGAGTCAGGACCTAAGATCAGGCCGAAAGGCATAGTCGATGGACAACAGGTCTATATTCCTGTACTACCCCTTGTTGGTACGGAGGGACGGAGGAGGCTAGGTTAGCCGAAAGATGTTCATAGGTTTGAGGACACAAGGTGACCCTACTTTTTCAGGGTAAGAAGGGGTAGAGAAAATGCCTCGAGCCAAGGTCTGAGTACCAAGCGCTACAGCGCTGAAGTATGAGCCCCGTGGACTAGCGATTGCTTCTCCACGAGGCTCGTACCAGGCGCTACGGCGCTGAAGTATGTAACTGA
>NC_057814.1:90274477-90278714 GCF_018294505.1 Triticum aestivum
TGTAGAGCCGCATTTGTCCCGGTTCGTGGGCGAACCGGGACTAAAGGTATTGGGCTTTAGTACCAACCCTTTAGTCCCGGTTCCGGAACCGGGACTAATGGGCCTTATGAACCGGGACAAATGGGCCTTTTTCTACTAGTGAGACTCCAGTATGATGGCTGAAAACATACTGGATTTTGCATTACTAACCCGCTGATCTGAGCTTGCACAATAAGTATCTAAAATCCTCTTCAAAGTATGTGTGTTTTGGTCTGTTGTTTTCATTAAAACAAGGGAGTCATCAGCAACAAGAAAGTGTGAAATTGAGGGTGCATTCCTGCAAACCCTTATACCTTCAATTCCACCAATGCTTTCTTCATGGGCCAGCAAACTGGACAGAACTTCAGAGCACAACAGGAAAAGGTAAGGGGATAACGGATCCCCTGCCTTAGCCCCCTCGTGGGCATGAACTCTTTAGTCTCTATGCCGTTAAACCTAATTATGTAGCTTAAAGAAGAAACGCACTCCATAATCAGACCCACCCAAGAAGGGTGAAAGCCCAGTTTCAACATCATTCTCCGTAAGAAACCCCATTCAACTCGATCATACGCTTTGAGCATATCCAGTTTAATTGCACAAACACCATTAGATCCATGGGTCTTCTTCTTTATTGCATGAAAGCACTCATAAGCTACAAGCACATTGTGTGTAATTAATCTACCTGGAACAAATGCCGACTGATTTGGGGAGATTACCCCAGGCAAGGTATTTTTAAGTCTGTTTGCTAGCATCTTAGAAATAATTTTGTAGACCACATTGCATAAGCTAATTGGTCTATACTGAGTTATTACCTCCGGGCTGTCCACCTTTGGGATGAGTAGAACATTTGTAGAATTCCAACCCTCGGGATTTTTTGTTGATGATTGCATCAAGGACTTCTTTTGTCAGCTCATCACCTACAATATGCGAGAAACGTTTAAAGAAAATGGCATGAAGCCCATTCGGTCCCAGAGCCTTCATATCTCCTATTTGGAAGAGAGCTTTTTTACTTCTTCCTTCGTATATGGTGCCATTAGTATCCTGTTCATATCCTCGGTTACAACCTGCCTAACAGAATGTAACAACCCTTTATCAATGACACCTGCATTCGAGTTAAAGAGGCTCTGGAAATAATCAAAAATAAGGGGCTTGAGGTTATCATTACCCTCAACCCAAGCATCATTATTATTTTTTAGTTTTTTGATCAGATTACGGCGCCTACGAGCTGAAGTTGAATGATTAAAGAATTTTGTGTTTCGATCTCCCCGGCGCAACCAGTTCACTCGCCCACATTGTGCCCAGTATATTTCCTCTTGCTCAAGTAGGTTCTCAATCAACATTGTGTGGTCCTTCTGTTTCGATCTTGCTTCAACCGTGATCGATGAGCGCATTAGATGCTCTAGCTCCTTCTGTGCCGCCCGTAGGTGAGCGCGTGGGCCTATCAATATTTTGTGATCCCAGGCATGTATGTCTCTGTGAACAGCCTCAGGCTTAGAGCTGGCCGAAGGGCACAACCCCTGAGTGACCGCTTTTTTGCCACGCCGTTTTGATTACTTCTTCCACTGTTTCCTCAGCTAACCAACGGGCCTCAAACACTCATCTCGGCTGCGTCCTTGGAGCTGCCATGCCGACCAAGTAGTCAGTGTCCAGGCATATTGGCCTCTGATCCGATTTTCCCATATCAAGATTGCACAGCCCGCACAAGGGGTGCATTTCCATCCATTCGGCATTTGAGACGGCCCGATCCAAACGTTCCCTCAATCCACCTCGAAACCATGTAATTTTATCGCCATGGTATCCTATGTCCTCCAAAGAGCAATCAGACAATGCATCTTGGAAGGCTTGGAGTCTCGCCTGCTGATGCGACGCTCCCCCTCCTTCTTTGAAGAAAGTAATATCTCATTGAAGTCACCAATGGCAACCCGCGAAAGGCTAGACTGAGCATGCAGGTCCCGTAGTAGATGATACGTACGTTCCTTATTATCCCAACTAGGTTCCCCATATATGCCCGAGAGTCTCCATTCTCTTCCGTCCGGTTCTTCAACCGTTACATCGATGACACTAAAGGTAGTAGTCTGGGAGTAGATCCTCACCTCCTTCTTCCAGACTAGAAGCAATCCACCTTTTCTACCATCAAAACATGCTGCAAAAATTTTGTAGTCCATTTCCATCCTTCTCCTCAACTCTTCTGCCCTATGTTCATCCAAATGCGTCTCGGA
This sequence comes from Triticum aestivum, assembly GCF_018294505.1. Lineage (NCBI taxonomy): Eukaryota > Viridiplantae > Streptophyta > Magnoliopsida > Poales > Poaceae > Triticum > Triticum aestivum. The sequence goes on from NC_057814.1 coordinate 90,276,715, forward strand.
CAGAAAAAACGCATCCGGGTTATGCCGCCTCTAAATATCCAGAAGCGAACGAACCGTCGGGGTTCCCAGGAGACCCCGACAGTTCCATCTTATGAGTTTCATTGTCCCCGGCGACCCTCCGCGAAGGAGGACGCCGATATGTCATTTGTTGTTTCTGTAGCATCAGCCCTTAGCCTTTTATTACCATGGATCTTTTGTGGGGTGCTCATCAAAGATTTGTCAACATGCTCTCCTCTAGTATTCTCGATCAATAGGACTTTATCATCTACATTGGTCATTGTTGCATCACCATCTTCATAGTAATCAGGGAATCGATGCCATCCATCCGAAAAAACAGCAGTAAGAGAACCACTCTGCCCAATAGTTGTAGACATGTGCTTGATCCGATCTCCATGGGACACAGGGAGTTCAAACTCCTCTATCCACTGCATCCACATCACCTTCCCTGGATCAACCTTGCGGGGCGCCCCCATCGAGATTCAAATATCCAGAACCATCCTCGAAACACTAGCCCGGTGAGAGAAATCGTACTTTGAGAGAACCCTACCCCGAAAGTCCACCCAACAGACCACCAAGGCCGGGGAACAGTGCAAGGACCTGTTGGAGATATGCCCTAGAGGCAATCATGTATGATGATATTTCCTATGTGTTTATGAATAAAGATAGTCCTTGGACATTATCAATGATGGGTATCAGCAAGTACGTGACTTGTTTGTGGGACTATGCATTGTATGATGACTGTTCTAAAAGGTCCATAGTCGAAAGGGCTGTGTGGACACGCAGCCGACTAGACTAGCATATGACACGGTCGATGGCTTGGTCTCACTAGCCATGGAGCATTGGATGCTAACCGGATAATATGGACTTGGAAGGATCTGGTCGGATTCGACATAGTCGGACCCGAGTCGAGATAAGGTCCGAGTCGGACACACCCAACTATGAGATGCAGCAATATGCATCTGTGAGTCTCTAGTATAATATACGTTCTATCACTAGTAAAAAACGACACATCCATGACATTTTGGGCCGAACGAAAAAAATTCTGTCATACATATGACACTTCTATGACGATAATTGTGACAAAACCCGGTATCATCATAGATGTGGTGGGCTCCTACTTCTATGACAAAAAATCATGACAGAAAATGGGCTTTTCGTCCTGGGCGGGCCAGAGACGCAGCTGCATGACATTCTTTGGGCCGTCCATGATAGAAAAAATCGTGGTAGAAGCAAGGGGGAGGAAAATTTCTGGGAGTTCCCGGTTACGGTGGGAGGTCGGGGGCCGAGCGATGCGTGTTTCTCTCGTACACGTACGCGCGTGTGTGCGAGGCGTTGGCTCTAACTGAACCCGAGCGAGGCGTTGGGCTCTAAATGAACCCGAGCGATTGCACTGCAGGCTACGCGTTACTGAACCCGAGCGATCGATCGATGGCTGTTAACTGAACCCGATCGAGCAATTCCTTCGCTACTGCTGCTAACTGAAGCCGATCGATGCTGCCTCTGGGATGAACAGTGAGCGTTGCGGGGGGGTTTGGGTGAACACTGAGCGGTAGCGTTGCCTCTGGATGAACAGGACCCCGTGGTGTGGTGGAGGGCTGGATGAACAGTAGACGGTGGAGGGGTGCCCGTGGAGGGGTGGTTGAACAGGACCCCGTGGTGTGGAGGGCTGGATGAACAGTAGACGGTGGAGGGGTTCCCGTGGAGGGGTGGTTGAACAGTAGTCGGTGGAGTAGCGCGCGGTGGATGCTGGATGAACAGGAGCCCGTGGAGGCTGGACGAGATCGACGGTAGCCCGTGGAGGCTGGAGGAGGTCGACGGTGGAGATGAACAGTATCCCGTGGAGTCCCGTTTTGCGGTACGCCACACCCCTCCCGATGAACAGGACCCCCGTTTTGACCGTAGGAGGTCCGTTTCGTCCTTTTGCAGTACGCCACACCCCTCCCGATCAACAGGACCCCTGTTTCGACCGTAGGAGGTCCGTTTCGTCCGTTTTGCGGTAC
>NC_057814.1:90278957-90299590 GCF_018294505.1 Triticum aestivum
TAGGAGGTCCGTTTCCTCTGTTTTGCGGTACGCCACACCCCTCCCGATCAACAGGACCCCCGTTTCGACCGTAGGACGTCTGTTTCCTTCATTTTGCGGTACGCCACACCCCTTCCGATCAACAGGACCCTGTTCCGAACATAGGAGGTCCGTTTCCTCCGTTGTGCGGTACGCTAGGCCTCGTTTCCATCGCCTGTTCCGTCCAAGCCCTCCCGATGAACACGACCACGCATTCCGTTCCGACCCAGCCGGTTGGCTCCCACGCGTTCCGTTGCCTCCCGATGAACATGACGCATTCCGTTGCCTCCCCATGAACACGACGCATTCCGTTGCCTCCCCATGAACACGACGACGACGTTGTTTCTCCGTTCCGACCCAGCCATTTACACTTGCCCTGGCCGTACGTACGCGCGAGTAGGCGTTCGAGACCCCGCCCGTATGTACACATACGTGGCCGTATTTTCTTTCTTGCACCCTGGCCGATGTACGTACGTGTACACGCTACGTGCGCGCCTCTACTATGACACGTACGCGCCTCTACTACGACACGTGCGCGCCTCTACATCCACAAGTATATATGTACGTACACGTTCGCGACCAGAATGACAACGCTACATACGCTTCGACCAGGTGGGTCCCGACTGTCAGGCACTTCCTTGCCTGCGAAGATGTAGCTGGTGGGTCCCAGCAGTCAAGGGGGTGAATCGTTTTTTTGCCCGGACGCACTTCCTTGCGTGCGAAGATGTAGCTGGTGGGTCCCAGCAGTCAGGGGCAAACATTTTTTTTGCAAAATACGGTGGCCCGTCTGGTGGGTCCCAGCTGTCAGGTGGAGGAATAATTATTTTCCACGTAATAAGGAGGCACTTCCTTGCTGCGGCCGTGGACCCAGCTGTCAGCCTCTCCACGTACAGTCCACGTCCGATGGAAGCCGTTCCTTGACCACGTTGACCACGCCGCGCCGAGAGCACCAGGGCGGTGGACGACGGCGAAGCCTAGGAAGGGGACGACGCGGAGCCGGGGAAGACGCGGCAGTGGATGCCCACGCGTAGAGGAGTACGAGGGTTCACTGGTTCGCTGCGGTGTGAGGCTGTCGTCGCCGCAGAATAACTGGGGGTGTGGGTGAGTAAAGGGATGGCCTGGCCAGCGGTGGGAGTAGTAGGGGGCGGTGAGGCCTCCGCCGCATCGCAGCCGGCCACGAGAGGCAGGAGCACGAGGCACGACCGGCGCTGGTTTGGGCGGCTGGAGTAAGAAGACCAGAGGTTGAAGAAGCACTACGGCCGTTGGCTGGACATCGTATGGTCACTGGACCTAGAATCGTGCATATTGACTAAGTTGACAAAGCCCTCCGTCCCCGTCAACTTAGTAGGCCCACAAGTCAGCCTGCCACTATACTGGGTCCCAGCTAACAGGGGGAGTATTCATTTTTTTGTGCATAATAAGGAGGCACTTCCTTGCGTGCGAAGATATAGCTGGTGGGTCCGAGCTGTCAGCGGCGGTAACGCTTTTTTCGCGAAATACAGAGGCCCTTTCGGTGGGTCCCTCATGTCAGGTGGAGGAATCATTATTTTGCGCGTAATAAGGAGGCATTTCCTTGCGTGCGGCCGTGGACCCAGCTGTCGGCCTCTCCACATACAGTCCACCTCAGATGCATGTCGGTCGTTGACCACGTTGACCAGGCCGCACCGAGAGCACCAGGGCGGTGGACGACGGCAAGGCCTAGGAAGGGAACGACACGGAGGCAGGGAAGACTCAGCAGTTGTTTCCCACGCGGAGGGGAGTACGACTGTACGAGGGTTAACTGGTTCGTTTGCCGTCGCCGGATAATAACAGCAGGTGTGGGTGAGTAGAGGGATGGCTAGGCCAGCAATGGGAGTACGGTGGGGCGGTGAGGCCTGCGCGGCAGCACAGCCGGCCGCGGGGAGGAGGGAGCAGGCAGTCCCACCGGCGCTTGTTTGAGCGGCTAGAGCAGGAAGAGCAGAGATTGAAGAAGCACGACGGCCGTTCGATGGACATCCAACAGTCACTGCTTGTGCGTCAACCTTTTTTTTAGGAAAGCCTCAAATCTGTGGAAAACAGCATACAGCCCATCTACCATTATTTCTAATAATTTACAGCCCATTTGCTAATTCTTAAGGTTTTTTTTTGGAGCCCATATTCTTTTTGTTAGCATTACAGCCCATATTGTGGCCACGGTTAAAAAATTATACGAAATTTTGCATATTTCGGTGCGGTCCGAATTGTTTTTAATCCCGAAATTTCGACTCACATTCAAACTGATTTTAAAAATAAATGTATATCAATATAAAATCCAACAAATTCTCCACGCATAAAAATTAATGTAATTTAAAATCTTGAAATGAAAAAAAGATATTTGAAACTAATTGTCGGTTTGATGTGTTTTAAAAATGTACAGCCCATTTCTCATTACTGATAGGCCATTTCCTCGGCCAGCCGAATGAAGCTCTCCTCGTCTTGAAAGATTTGTAGCCCAACAGGCCTGACAAAGCGACTTACTTGGCAAATCACAAAAAAACTGGGTTGTGGCCGTGGACCCAGCTGTCAGCCTCTCCACGTACAGTACTCTTTCGATGGAAGTCGGTCATTGACCACATTGACCACGCCGCGCCGAGAGCACCAAGGCGGTGGACGACGGCGAGGCCTAGTAAGGGGACGACGCGGAGCCCGGGAAGACGCGGCAGTGGATGCCCACGCGGAGAGGAGTATGAGGGTTCACTGGTTCGGCTGCGGCGTGAGGCTGCCGTTGCCGCAGAATAACAGGGGGTGTGGGTGAGTAGAGGGATGCCCTGGGCTAGCGGTGGGAGTAGTAGGGGGCGGTGAGGCCTCCGCGGCATCACAGCCGGCCACGAGAGGCAGGAGCACGCGGCACGACCGTCGCTGCTTTGGGCGGCTGGAGCAAGAAGACCAGAGGTTGAAGAAGCACTATGGCTGTTGGATGGACATCGTACGGTCACTGGAGCTAGAATCGTTCATATTGACTAAGTTGACAAAGCCCTCCGTCCTCGTCAACTTAGTAGGCCCACAAGTCAGCCACCCACTATGGTGGGTCCCAGCTAGCAGGGGGTATTCATTTTTTGGTGCGTAATAAGGAGGCACTTCCTTGCGTGCGATGATATAGCTGGTGGGTCCGACCTGTCAGCGGGGGGAAAGTTTTTTCGCGAAATACAGAAGCCCTTCCTACGTACAGTGCACGTACAGTGCGTACCATGGACCTCGTGGGTCCCAGCCGTCAGGCTCTCCACGTACAGTCCTCTTCCGATGACTCTTGTATGTTGACCACGCCGCGCCGAGCGCACCGAGGCAGTGGATGACGGCGAGGCCCCAGACTGGAACGACCCAGAGATGGGGAAGACGCGGCAGTGGAGTCGCAGACGGACAGGAGTGGGAAACTTGACTGGTTCGGGTGCGGGGTGGGCCTACACTCGGCAGAGAATAACAGGAGGTGCGGAGTGGAGGGATGGTCTGGCCGTCAGCGGGGTAGCGTTTCGCTGAGGAGCGCAAAACAACGCCGTTGGACGCCGAAGGCTGGAGCAGGCGGTTCCGGCAGCGCTGGGGGAAGAAGATGAGAGATTGAAGAAGAATGTCGGCCGTTGGATGTAAATCCAACGCCTTCTTAGGCTTCGACCTACCGGCCCACATGTCAGCCAGTCCGTTTGTTTTTTAGTCCATTTGGTGGGCTGGGTGAAACAATGATGTAGCATCTATGCAGCCCGTTTAAATCCCATTTGCATTTTTCTCGAAATCCGCCGACTTGCTGGGCTGGGTGTTAATATCATGTTGGGCTAGACGGAGAAATGTTATAAAAACATAAACACATGATTGCACGTCAGTAAAATCTTTGCAAGCTTATGTACGCAATCACTAGGAGTTAACTTGCCAAGTTATATATAAACAATTATTATTATTATTTTGTAAGAACTTTCAACTTACGAAATAAAATATCATTTTAATGTGATGAGCTAATAGTACGTGGGGTATTATTATTTTTTAGGCTAGATGTGGGACAGTTGAGTTGGTTCTAGGGGAAAGTACTGGGAGAAAACTGAGTATACATCGGAAAAGAAAGTGGGAGAAAATTTAGGGACCTGCTGGGTCCACCTGAGGAGGGGAATATGTTGGGAGGAAGGAGATTCAAAGCACGGCAGCCGAGTGAACTAGGTTTTTTTTACGGACAAGTGAACTAGTTTACATACGTAAGCAAATAGCCACTAAAAAAGCAATCAGGTTAATGGGTTCTTAAAAGAAATATTTCGAACAAAACAGATAATTACGACACATAGGCTAATGCATGAAACACTCAGATGATAAAGCTGCTTATAAACAGATAAAGTACAACATCTAGACCTTCCTGGCACGCTTGATCATGACGTTGCGGCTGTCCGTGTACTCGTCGGTTACGGGAAGTAGACACGCCCTCATGTCCAAGATCTGCCTGTACATGTCGTAGCATGCGTATGCGTCCTTGGCCGCGTAGGTTATGTACGCTAGATTCAGAGGTACCTCCCACGTGTTCAGGTCGTCTTCTTTCATGTTGGCGTATCAGGGGTCGACGATGGTCTCAGCGAGGTCAACCACAAAGTCCTTCTCCTGTCCATTGCTGATGATCTTGTATTGCTTCTGGATGTCGACAAGCTTGTTGCACCAGATGGTCGAATCGTCGTGTTCTTCCTTCTCTCCACCGTAGCGAAGGTGCAGTCGGCGCTGCCAATGAAACGGGCGAATGCTCCAGAACCTGGTGTAGCCATAGGACTGAGGCGAGGCAGAGCTTCACCGAGTCCGTATCGTTGGTGTACATCACATTCAACTTGGTGCAGCCATAGGACTGAACGGCGAACTCAAAGGGGAACTCCTTGCTGAAGTCCATTTCCAGCAGGCTCACCACTCGGATCGCCATTGGAGTCTCTTCGACTGAACGAGTGTGTAGGCGGCGGCAGCAGTTAGTTTTTCAGCTCTTGGGGAACTGGATTCAACAGTAAGCTGAGTGTGTACAGGCGACAACAGTTACTACCCCTTCCTCGTCCGCTGCACGCCCGGCAGAAGATGCACCCTTAGCCACACGTCGGTTCACGAGCGGGTCTGTATTGGTACTGTAATAACAGGAGTTAGTGGTCACTTTACTTAAATTTAATTAGCTTTAATAGAAATTTATACTTAAAACAAGCAATGCATTCGCTCGTTCTATCAGTGCCACAAGATCAACATGCACAACAATTAGAATTATTATTCTCAGGACGCTCACGATGAGCACATTTGTTGCACTTTCACAAAGATAATACTACCAAGTTTGAACTGTTTGTTATGGTTGTTGTCCTCTTCATCATCATGCCGTGTTTCCCAGCTTGCAAGATTCAGAACCAACAAATAAGATCCAAATAATAAGTACAACAAAGATGCCTACACATCTCACTGATTCCCAGCTTGCAAGATTCAGAACCAACAAATAAGATCCAAATAATAAGTACAACAAAGAGGCCTACACATCTCATTGATTCCCAGCTTGCAAGATTCAGAACCAACAAATAAGAGTCAAATAATAAGTACAACAAAGATGCCTACACATCTCACTGATTCCCAGCTTGCAAGATTCAGAACCAACCCATTAGAGCCTTTTGATAAAGTGAATATCGGGATTAAATCCATCTTGGCTAGCCATGTCGTACAATCGAAGAACTTGGCGAATGCTCTTGACCGTCACAACATCTGTAGTTGAGTATTCCTGTTTGCACAGCGCAGATAATAAAGAGCATGATTACTATAATACTGGCACTAGTGGAAGTCAACCTGCAGCTCCACTCGATGATTCAATTCATGCCACTTTTTCTGCAGTTCGCCTGAAATGAAGCAAAGATTGCATCATTCAGCTACGGCTCATCTTGCAAAGGCTAATAAAATGTTGCACGAGATTACCAGCAGTATTTGACGGAGATTTTGGAAACTCCAAGCACCATTTTGTGCAGTTCCACCAAAATTGAGAGATGTTGCCCATCCAACATTTTAGTTGAACTGCACAAGACACTCATTCCAAAAAAGTGTTTTGTGCAGTTCACCAAAAGGTCACAATAGCAACAAGGTGAAATGGATATCCCTATCTGCACAAAAAGATAGAAAGTAAACAGTTGCTGGTCAATAAGAATATACGAAACATATACAAAATGAAAAGAAGCATCTTAATTATGTTCATGGCAATCACGCAAGGACAGTAGAAATTTTAAAATGTCAGCAATGCTTCATGTTACCAGAAGCATTACGATCAACAATGAGATTCCTCAAATATGGGATTACTTTAATGGTGGCATTGCTTGTTTACCAGAAACAGTAAATCAACAGCAGCTAAAGAGTTTGTTTAAGGGCATGGGGCCGTGGGGACACCAGGACACTCAGCAGCGTAAAGGAGCAACTTACTTATCATACTGGGGAAAACAGCAGGAGTGCCATTTGTAACACAGTTTAATTGCATCTTATCACTGGAGGCATTAGATTAACAATAACACTAGTTAGACATGTCCCTAAGGTAACAGTGTGATCGCTTCATTTTACATGCGCCCTTACATTAACAACAGCAAAAGGTTGGTATAAGGGCATGCGACAGTGGACGCATCAGCATAATGTACCTACAAGGAGGCATAAAGTGGTGATGCCGAGTTTGTTCATGCTATGTGAGGGCAGCAAACCTAATCCTGGAGACCTTGTACTATGTGAGGGCAGCAAATCTAATCCTGGAGACCTTTTACTATGTGAGGGCAGAAAATCTAATCCTGGAGACTTTTACTATGTGAGGGCAGCAAATCTAATCCTGGAGACCTTTTACTATGTGAGGGCAGCAAATCTAATCCTGGAGACCTTTTACTATGTGAGGGCAGCAAATCTAATCCTGAGACCTTTTACTATGTGAGGGCAGCAAATCTAATCCTGAGACCTTTTACTATGTGAGGGCAGCAAATCTAATCCTGGAGACCTTTTACTATGTGATGGCAGCAAATCTAATCCTGGACATACTCTGTTGACTTGTCCACCAGCCGCCACTTTCTATTCTTTTTCCAACCAATAATAGATCTGTTCCTTATCCAGTTTGTACTGTGTTTTCCCATTATTTCCCTTTTCAACCAAGAGACCGGTTGGGTATCCGGTCTCTACTACTTTCACCATATTATTTCCTCTTTGAATCAAGTCCTAGATTCATGCTACAACTTTCCCCCTTTCTTCGTTGCTTGAACAAAGCCCTAGATTCGAATGCATGAAGTAGCTTTACCTCTAATAATACTAAAAATTTAGGTGGCTTTGGAAGAGCTGATGGGAGTAGAAAAAGATGCACATGCAGACACGTGGGGAGCTGGGGCAGTAGAGCAAGGCCGCTTTCGAAGAACTTATACCTGAGGGCCGCCGAGATGTCGGCGGCGGCAGGTCGGATCTGCGGACAATACGGCAGGGAGGAAGAAGGGTCGGAGGACCTCCCGAGCCGGTGCTGTGTCAGAGAGAACGGCACGGGCAGAGGATCGGGCCCCTCTGGCAGCTATGGGTTTCCTCCCTCGGCGGCGATGACCGCATGAACGATGCACCTTTTAGTCCTCTACACACACCGGCCGAAGGGATCCGGCCGGATCTGTGACCAGCGGTGAGCAGAGAGAAAATGTCGCTACCGCTGTCTTGTTTATATCTGGAGAGGATGAGAGAATGAAGAGAGCAACCCTAGTAAAGCAAGCGCTCAGGCCCCTGCGTCCATATATAGTGGAGTGATTATCTTTTTTCTCTCCACAACAAGCATTTCGATTTGTGTACGTGGAATTAAAGAAGAGAAACTCTCTATCTAAGGTGACTACTGTACGACTCCTACTTACTACTAGTAGTACTACAGTATTGTTCACTTGTGCTCCCCGCCCCTCCATTCATTGAACAACCCCACGGGTGAATAAACATACAGTACGTACTGTATTTATATAGAACGAACAAGCTCGAACTATTTTCGCGTAGTTAAAAGTTGAGGGCGGGGCTTTTCCCGGGCAGTACGCGCGGCAGTTTTCGGGTAGGCGGTTTGACAGAGAGGCGAGGAGGGTGAGCGAGTGGGGCTGTGCGATTTGACGGCGCGTTACTGCTGGAAAGACTTGTGATATGACCACTCACTATAGTCATGAATTACTGGCGCTCCGACCGGGGTGATGCCCCCCTTCCGTTCCGCGCTCTAATCTGGTGCATGACACGTCGACCCGGATGCTAGCTCTCCCACATGTCGGAGTAGTAAGAAGGAGCAAAGAATGATGCGGTATATACTAGTACTACTCAGGTCGGAGGAGTGCGAACCACGGCAGCCCAGTGAACCAGCAGTGCGAACCACGGTAGCCCAGTGAACCAGCAGTAGAAAACAATGTGGTGATATGGCCATAAAAAACAATGTGCTACGGTCCACATTGTAGCATGTACAGTAACACTCCTCTTTGTTTGGATCCCTGAGTTAGAGCTATTTTGGGTTGAAATAGCCTCAAATTATCGAAACAAGAGGGGTTAGTTTGAGCTAGTTTGCTCTAACCCAGCTAAAAAAAACTAGCCCGGTGGAGAGGTTCTAATTGGGTTAGTTATCCTCGGGCCCACTAAAAGAGAACTAAAAAAATCTCCCCTGCCCGCACCAGATCGCTCCCCCCTCTCGCACGACTCCTCTCTGTTCCCCATAGGGCCGCTTGCCCTCTCTCTCCTCCAGCCGCCCTCTCCTTCCGGCCTTCGCCGCCCTACTCCGGTCGCCCTCTCCCTCCGGCCTTCGAAGGTCGCCCCGCTCCCCCTTCACCAGTCGTTTTTCTCCCTTAGTCGTGCGCGGCGGCGGCGCATCTACCAGGGAGGTCGCGAGAGGGGTGAGTTTGTTCGTTCCTTCTCCGTCTCACGGCCATATCATTGATCTTGCTTGCTCTAGCGCTAATTCTGATTTGGAAAAGTAGATCCTGATCAAACTTGGTATAGATTTGTGGGGCACGCATGGAATTGTTTGATGCTGCTTGAGGAGGTAATAAATCTTTCTAGAGGCCCAAAGATTCAGGTCACCTTTCTAGGTATTTCAGTTTCAGGCTTGCATTATTTCTAGAGGCCCAAAGATTCAGTTCACCTTTCTAGGTATTTCAATTTCAGGCTTGCATTATTTCTAGAGGCCCAAAGATTCAGTTCACCTTTCTAGGTATTTCAGTTTCAGGCTTGCATTATTCTAGAGGCCCAAAGATTCAGTTCACCTTTCTAGGTATTTCACTTTCAGGCTTGCATTATTTCTAGAGGCCCAAAGATTCAGTTCACCTTTCTAGGTATTTCAGTTTCAGGCTTGCATTATTTCTAGAGGCCCAAAAATTCAGTTCACCTTTCTAGGTATTTTAGTTACAGGCTTGCATTATTTCTAGAGGCCCAAAGATTAAGTTCCCAGTCGGCGGCAAGCGGCCCTGCTACCCATGCCGGTGTCGACCTATACTCGCAAGGGCCGGCGTCGGAGGGGTTCCCGGGGCTTGGGCTCTACAGAGCCTTACTCCAGAGCGACGATGGTGAGCTCCTCCCTCGGTGTGTGAGGGGCTCCAAGCTCCCTCCCTATCGTGAATGACTTCCATGATGAGTTGGCTCATTCTTTGTTTCATGAAGTGTTTTTTTATTTTGTGAAGCTTGATTGACGACTTGTATGTTTAAGTGGGATATCTCATTTGTATGGACAAAGTAAAAATTATCATGTTTTGCATGCTTGATTTGTATAGATGGTTTGTTTATGTCAATTGTGAGCGGGAGGAGGCCACAGAAGAGCCGGCCACACCAAGAGGGCGCTTGGATCCAAGGGACTTATTTTAGTCTGACTAAAAATAGTCTCTTTAAGAGGCTAAAGTTCCAAGCACCCCTGACTAAAGAGGGGCTAAAACACTAAAAAAAATTAGTCAGGGGTACCCCTACTAAAATGTGGATTAGTCCTCTCTCTCCTCATTTAACTCCTCTCCTTTAACACAGGCGAGTTCTGGATTGGAGGGTTTTGAGGATAATAAATGCTCATTAACTTGATTTTAGTCTCTTTAGTATTTGGATCCAAGCATGGGTGAGGCTAGCAAGTTTTAGTCCCACTACTTTTAGTCATGGAACTAAAACGTATCCAAGCACCCTCCAAATCCGGCAGGAAATAGTGTCCAAAGTAGTCAAATGATTGAGATAGAGCATTTATTGTCAATCTAACCCTGCCATCCATACACCTCTTTGGTTTAGAGTTAGTTCAGGGTTAGAATCTAACTCTAACCTCTAACTGAGTTAGAGTTCTCCTCGTCTCGGTTCATTTCCATCATACTTTCCCCATTCCTGTGTTTTCAGTATCTTGCGAATCAAAGAGGCCCTTTTTTGCGGGAAAAATCAAAGAGGCCCTTAGACTGGTTTCGGTCCGGTCATTTTTTATAAACGTGTTATGTCCAAAATTTAATGAACGTGCTCCGGTTTCCATGAAAATAATCCGGTTTCATGTACTAATTCATTCATTTATTTATTCTTCTGCGGGGGGTTTGCATGTAATTCGTGAGGTCTGAAATGTAAAGTACCCCGCCATATGCTCCGAGTTGTGCATGCACTATGACCCAGATGCTCTATGTCCCACATGTCGGCGAATGGGAGCACGTGGAAATAGCCTAGGAGTACATATAGGAGGATAAATGCGTGAAATAATATGTACTGTGAAGCGTAGCCGCGGTTCGAAAAGGAGACCTAAAGTGATGACAGCTATAGGTCGCACGCACCCAACTAGTGGTACTAGACATACGACTAATTTTTTCCTCAAAAAAAAGAGGCACGAGTGCTCAGTACTCCTATTCTATAAACACGAGTCCCATCTGACAACAGCGTCCGTGCTACAGCTAGCTCTCCTCCCTCGTTTCTCTCTTCTAATTCTAAACTCGGCCGACGCCCGGTGGGCGGGGTGGGTTTGCTCAACTGCGGCCCCACCTCACAGTGAAAACGTTACGACTGGAATAAAAATGCCATATACTCCCTCCGTTCATAAATATAAGCCTTTTTAGATACTATTTCAAATGGAATACAACATACAGATATATGTAGACATAGTTTAGAGTGTAGATTCACTCATTTTGCTCCGTATGTAGTAGTCACTTGCTGGAATCTTTAGAAAGACTTATATTTGGGAACGGAGGGAGTACTATACTAATAAAACATTAAGGCCACGAGGCGATGCAGTGCTGGTTACAGGAGGCAAGAAGAGATGCATCCATCGACGACGTCCACCTCCTCGACTCAGGGCACCGGCCCACCGAACGGCGCCTAAGTAGCAGCGGCTTTCGTGGCCAGGTCAACGTGCTTCTGAACAATGGCGTCCAAAGATTCCAGCCGCTGGAAGAAGGCCAACGTCTTTCTGTCCTCGCTTCCCTTGTAGTGGCCTATGTAGACGATTTCCTCGTAGACGTGGATGTGCAGGTCGACGGTTTCTTGCATGGTGAGGCGCTGCGCGGCGAGCGCGGCCTCGAGGTGCACATTCTTCGTCGCGACCTCCGGCACCTGCAGGGCCACCAGGGCTTGAAAGAGTTCGTCACCATGGAGGCTGATGAGGGTGGCAGGCAATGAGGAGCCTGGGCGCGCGGGCTGGAGCAGTACGGCAAGGTCGTTCGCGCGCTTCTTGACGGCGATGAACTTGCGGATGGAGTTGACCATCATGTCGTCCATGCGAGAGGCGAAGCCGGCGTCGGCGAGGGCTACGATGCATGCGGTCGCCAGCACCGTCTGGAAATGCTGCGTGGTGCGGGGCCACAGGCCGGCGCCTTGGATGATTTGGCACAGCCGACTGCCGCTCGCGTCCATCGCCTCCATAGGTGCTTGTGGCTTCTGGTCACTTGGTCTTGGATTGGAGTGAGCAGTGTTGCGCAGAGACTTGGGAGTAGATGGATTGGAGTGGTGGGGCGCCTTTATTATATGAGAGTCCAAACTGTGTTGCATTCACATTGTGCTGGCTCTATTCTGCTTCTCCAATTAATTCCCTCTGCATGTAATTGAGGATGCATCATTGACCGTTCAATGTCTCGAGAACCGCTACCCTCTCCCTCCTTGGCATTCAAGCACCTATGGACCCGTCGACGACAAGGTGCCTATGGTGACTTCATAAATTTCAAGATGATAGTGTCGTGCGTGTGTGCGTTCATAGGGGTGAGTGTATGCGCGTGTATATGAGCGCTTGCGTCTATACTGTGTAAAAAAACGTAAATGCGTGTCAAAAAGAGACTAGTCAGTATACTCAATATTGTGCACCTCGGAGAGGAAAACGATAGAACTAGTACGTATTTATTTACAGTGCAGATTCACTCATTTTGCTCCATATGTACTCCGTCTCGGTGTAGTCTAGTCACTTGTTGAAATCTCTAGAAGGGCAAATACTCCTTTCTGGTTTACAGGGCTATACTAGCAAGTAGTTGTACGTACTAGTACAATAGTGGGCTCACATAGCAATTTTGTCTCATGCAAGAGCCTGGCTATATGCGTGCTCCAATGTTCGCAACTGCAACGTTCGGTTTGCGCTTGGCTCTTCGCCTCTTCGAGAAGACGAACAATGATGTTACTACTACTGCTTCTACAGTGTCGAATCCATGCTGCATGTCCGTCCACCGCGAGCAGGACGGATAGCTTGTTGTAGAAGTGCTACTAAGCAAAAGCCTGTCCTCATTTGCGAGCAACCGCGCGCATGGGTGAGGGAGAAGGCGTGTAGTAAAATCAAGCTTCTCCTCGTTGTACGAGTTGACGCGACACATCATAGCACTGGCCCCACATGCTTGCCTCTAAACTTGGCTGAAAGACCCGCAGTGTACAATATATTTGCTGCAACCTCTAACATTTACCCACCACAAATTAAAATATATGTGGCCGTATGCATCGTTCTGATGCAGAGGCCGGGGAGTCCCCCCTTTACAAAAAAAACAAATATATATATATATTCCTGTCTTGACCAGATGAGCGTGCAAACTACAATCACCAGGGTGTCAGGTAGGGCCAGAAGACTATTTTAAATTTTTTTAAAACTTCGAGACGGCCACATAGCATGGAGCCGACCCCAACGATTTTAAGCTTACAGGCACGGTACACGCTATCCTAGACTACTCTACACATGAAACTGCCACACGAGCGTCCGGGCTGCGCTTGGCTCTTCGCCTCTTCGGGAAGTCGAACAATGATGGACTACTACTGCACTGGAGGAGTACTACAGTATGCTTCTGGCCATCTGACACCAATTCAACTGCTGCATGTCCACCGCGTGCGGGAGGGAGAGCGTGTAGCGAAAGCTTCTCCTAGTCTTGCCAGCCACCACGCTCATGGGCGAGGCAGGGACGCTCCTGCCTTTGCGTCTATGACAGGTGGGCCCGACAGGTGTGTGGCCAACCTGTCATACAGCCAAAGGCAGGTGCAGTTAAGTCCGCGAGGGAGAGGATAATCAAACTTCTCGTTGATGTACGAGTTGACGCGACACATCAAAGCACTGCACTCGATATATTTCAATAATTTGTGTTTACCGATGCATTAATTACAACGCATGCATGCATGCCGTGACTCTCCTTTTGATACTTGCATGTGTTGATTTAATGCACCTTGAAGTAGTATAAAATATGTGACGGTAAAGCTTTGTAATACCTCGGCCCAAGTCGAGAGATGGTTGTGCACGAGGAGGGCGAGATCATGCAGACCGAACAGGACCCGACGATGGAGCTCTCTTAGGTCTCGATGGACCTCACCGTGATCCACTGCCCCTTGTGCCTCCACCCCTTGACGCCTCCAGTGTATGAGGTTCGAATACACCTCGTCTGTTCGGCTGATTGAGCAAGGTGCAGGTTTCTTGATTGATGTGTTGTTCGATTGATTTCTGTAGTGCAAGGGAGGGCACCTGGCCTGCGCGGACTGCCGCGTCAAGCGCCCCGAGAACCAGCGGCAGTGCCAGAAGTGTGAGCGCGGCGGTGGCTTCGACGTGCGGAACACGGCGGTGGACTCCGTCCTTTCGTCGGTGAGGGTGGAGTGCCCGCACGAAGGCTGTGGGCTCTACGTCACTTACCACAAGCTCGCCGATCACCAGAGCGTGTGTTCGCTCGCGCCCTGCAAATGCCCCGTGCCCGTCTGCGGCTACGAAGGCCCGCCGCCGGCGCTCTACCACCACATCAGCACCGCGCATCCCATGCCCGTGCACAGGATCCAGTACGGCAAGGTGCTCCAGCTGCAAGTGCCACTATCGGAGCCACGGCTCTAGCTGTTCGCGGAGGAGGACCGCCGCGCGTTTTTCTTGGTCGGCGGCGTGCTCGACATCGGCGCGCCTATCGCCGTGTCGGTCGTCTGCATCAGAGTGGGGGCGTCCCCACTGCCGCACTACATGACCAAGCTGTGGGCGAACGGCCCGCCGGGGGAGCCCAAAGGCACGACCGACGCCGTCAAGGTGGAAATGGAGGTGACAAGCAGCAAGGATCCCGGCGACGTCGACGTGCAGGAGCTGACCTTCTTGACAGTTCCGCCCAAGCTGCTGGCCGGGGCTAAGCTTGTGTCCCTCCACATTCAGATTGACAAGCTCACGTCCTAAATGTTTCTACAGTGCCTTCTATTTATCTTAGTAATATGCTAATATAGGGATTACCTTGGTCTACTTTAGCTTAAGAAATGGTGGGTTTTGGTGGCGATGCAGCAATTACTTCGACATCAGATCAGTAATTTCCAACAGTCGAACGGATATTTTGTGTCTGTTGGATATAAAGTTCCTTTGGGTAAGAAGTACTACTTGTCATCAAATGGATAAAAGGAGATGTATGTAGACGTATTTTAGTTCTAGATACGTCCCTTTTTATCCATTTTGATGACAAGCACTCCCTCCGTTCCACAATACATGCCTTCCATTTGTTGGCCTCTTGGGATGTTGCGATTTCAATCTGGTAGCTTTTAGTCCTTCGTGTTAGGCTGGAGTTGTGCTGAACTTCTTGTGAATTGTGGTGGTTTTCAGTAATGAAAATTGGAAGGGGCAAGCCCTTCTTTGATCAAAAAAAATTTAATCGTCCTTATATATTCATCAGTCTTGCTATAAGTCGTAGTAGATGCTATATAGGTCCGTCGGATCTTACATCAAGATCCGTGCATTCAGATTTTCTTTTTTCTCTCTTAAATCTCAGTCGAGTGAGACATAGCCATGCCATTAAACAGAGGCTCGGGCGCCGTTAATGGAGACCTTGGGAGAGAGGTGGACGGCAGATGGACGGCAGGTGGACGGCAGATGGAGGTCAATTCGTAGCTACAGATGCGTGTGTGACTCCCAGATGCAGAGGCCGGGGGTCATCATCCTCCTTTTCGAGAAAAAACAGACGCGTGTGTGAGAGCTCGCCACGCGGCTATTCCTGTCGAACGCCCCATTAACCGTAAGATATGTATACGACGGTGCCAGTTATTGCACGTACACAGCAGTACTCCCTCCTTTCCGGTTTATATGGCTTAATTCAAAAATCTCACCAACCAAGATGGTGAGTGGTGGAATATTTTTTGTAGTTTGCAAAAGCACCTAATTAATGCTCTTGTTTTTCTCAAAAAATTATGTTTATCAATGCATTAATTGCAATGCATGCATGCATAAAGTACATGCATTGGTCAATTTTCTCTTAATACTTGCATGCAATGATTTAATGCACCTTGGAATCTGAACATGTGTTGGGGAACAACCAAATTGAGCCTTATAAAATGGAAAAACTAAAATTTTGAGATAAGCCCTATAAAACCGGAGGGAGTAGAAAAAGAAGTACTCCATCCGGGAATAGTGCTGCACTTCGAAACTAGAACCGTCAATAAATTTTGAGCTTGCGTCTCGTCACATTCCAAATTACTCCACGCTATATTGAATTGCAAACCTGTTCACACCGATCACAACCTAAATGGTTTCCCACTTAGGAGCGTATTAGTACCACGCTATATTGAATTGCAAACCTGTTCACACCGATCACAACCTAAACGATTTCCCACTTAGGAGCGTATTAGTACTCGGTTATAAATACTACTATGCCAAGATGACTGCACATTCCTCCTCAACTCCTCATCCACAAAAACAAACAAGTCATTCAGCATCCTTCCCTTGCGTCTGCCATGGCCAGCGTGAGTTCTGGCCCGAGAGATTGCCACCAGGGAGAGGCGAGCATGGAAGCGGAAGCACGAGAGATGTCCCGCCTCGCTGCGACCGCATCCGACATGTCCCGCCGCGCGGAAGTAGCAGCACAGAGGTCCCGCCGCGCCGCTGAAGCAGCACGGAGGTCCCGCCGCACCATCGATGCAGCAGACTCGTCCGGCCGCGCCGCGGCGGCGTGGGAAAATTTCTCGCGGGCAGGCGACGACTGTTACAGGCGCATGCATGCGATCGTCCATAGCCAGATGGATCAGATCTCCGGCTGGGCGAGGTTGCAGGACGACATGAAAGCCTCATTTGAACAGGCTACCGGCGTCATCCGGCAACTAAGGGAGGGCAATGAGAGGCTCCGGGCCGAGCGCGACCTGCTGAAGGAGAAGATCGTCCGAAGTGCAGACCAGCAGGAGGAGAATAGTGCCTTGTTGAAGAGGACCGGCGTCATCGTCAAGAAACTTATGGACGAGAATGACATGCTCCGCAATGAGCGCCAAAGGCTGGTGGAGGAATCTGTGGATGTTCTCAAGCAGCGTCTTGAGGACACGAAAGAGCTCATCGCCGCTCGCCGCGGAGACTAGTTCCCCCGGCCTGCAGCAACGCATCAAGAAAGTAGAGATCAGCGAGCCAGATCCTTGTATTCCTTCTTCTTTTGCCCTTGTGTATTTCGGGTGTAGCTGCATGTGGCTTTTTTAATTATCTTTCTAATTATGTAAGACAATTAATCGTCCTTATCTTTCTGTGGAAGATCAATGTTGCGAGGCTGGAATGAAGAAAACTCTTGTTGTGGCGACCCTGGCGTTGCTGTTCTTCCAGTTGCTGCTGGGCTTCCTTCAGTTTCCTGGTTTCTTTTGATGTAATAATCGGTTCAGGATGTGGATTGTGTCATCGGTTGTGAAATGTTGGGTTCTAGCGCGGATGTTTGGC
This sequence comes from Triticum aestivum, assembly GCF_018294505.1. Classification (NCBI taxonomy): domain Eukaryota; kingdom Viridiplantae; phylum Streptophyta; class Magnoliopsida; order Poales; family Poaceae; genus Triticum; species Triticum aestivum. The sequence goes on from NC_057814.1 coordinate 90,296,011, forward strand.
CTTTGTTGGCCTCTTGGGATGTTGCGATTTCAATCTGGTAGCTTTTAGTCCTTCGTGTTAGGCTGGAGTTGTGCTGAACTTCTTGTGAATTGTGGTGGTTTTCAGTAATGAAAATCGGAAGGGGCAAGCCCTTCTTTGATCAAAAAAAATTAATCGTCCTTATATATTCATCAGTCTTGCTATAAGTCGCAGTAGATGCTATATAGGTCCGTCGGATCTTACATCAAGATCCGTGCTTTCAGATTTTCTTTTTTCTCTCTTAAATCTCAGTCGAGTGAGACATAGCCACGCCATTAAACAGAGGCTCAGGCGCCATTAATGGAGACCTTGGGAGAGAGGTGGACGGCAGATGGAGGTCAAAGGGCTCTCCTCTCGATAAGCACGCGCAGGGGTCTGATCGCACGCCTCTCGTACTCAAATAGCTACCCGGCACGGCGCCTCCTAGCTAATAAAAAATGGGGACGCGTGGCGGCACGTAAATGGTACTAGTAAGTAGAACACCAACGGTTTCAATAATACTTGTGTTTCCGATTGTAACGTGACAGCACTTGTTCCAAAATGACTTTGTTGATTGTTAATGTGTGCGCCTTCGCAAATCGGACTGCAAATTTACCACAGCATGTTGGTGCCATGTCATGGCACCAAGCCAAGTTTCATTATTTTCATGCGTGTTTTGGATTTACAGGAGTTAAAAAACTAAGTTTCTCAATGTTTCCAACCCAGCCACGACGCCCAAAATTTTGAATTTCATTCCCATTTCTTGCATGGAACCTAGAAATTTACCCGAGGACACACATGTGATTTTTCAACCAACTTTGGTGCACTGGAACATGTGCTTGTATTTCAAATTTGAATTATGCACACAAAGGTGACACGTTCCCTCCCAGAACCACGAGCCTTCTTGAGAGAAGCTCCGATTTGCAAGAAGCTTATACCAAAATTTGTTCCTATTCGGCCAATTTTTTTACCACGGCATGGTACTACCATGACATGACACCATGCCAAGTTTCATGATTTTAAAACCAAGTTTCTCAATGTTCTCGACCGAGCCACGATGCCCAGATGTTTGAATTTTATTCTCATTTTTTGCATGGGACCTACTCCCTCCTTCCATCTATATAGGGCCTAATGTGTTTTTCAAGACAGCCTTTGACTATTGACAAGATTAATAGCACATGAGATGTATACTATGAAAATTATATTATTGGAAGCTCCTTTAACATACAAATTTGAAGGTATGCTTTGTGTAAGTTGCATGTCATATATTATTGCTCTAACGTTTGGTCAAAGTTAGCCTCGAAAAACGCATTAGGACCTATATAGATGGAAGGAGGGAGTAGAAATTCACCCGAGGACACAAATGTGATTTTTCAACCAACTTTGGTGCACGGGAGCATGTGCTTGTAGTTCAAATTTGTATTATGCACATTAAATGACAAAAAACTCAATTAATGTGTAAATAAGGCCAAACGAAGCCGGAATAATTCCAAAATTTAACAGGGCACTCATGTAGTTCTATGTTGCCTTTGTAAATAAACTCAAGGGGGACAACGTATATCGTTTCGCACTCAAAGGTGGCACGGTCCCTCTCAGAACCACGAGCCTTCTTGAGAGAAGCTTCGGTTTGCAAGAAGCTTATACCAAAATCTGTTCCTATTCGGCCAATTTTTTTACCACAACATGGTAGTACCATGACATGACATCCATGCCAAGTTTCATGATTTTCAGACGTGTTTTGGATTTACAAGAATTTTAAAACCAAGTTTCTCAATGTTCTCGGCCGAGCCACGATGCCCAGATGTTTTAATTTTATTCTCATTTCTTGCATGGGACCTAGAAATTCACCCGAGGACACAAATGTGATTTTTCAACCAACTTTGGTGCACGAGAGCATGTGCTTGTAGTTCAACTTTGACTTATGCACATTAAATGACCAGAAACTCAATTAATGTATAAAAACGACAAACGAACCCGAAATAATTCCAAAATTTAACAGGGCACTAATGTAGTTCTATGTTGCCTTTGTTAAGAAACTCAAGGGGGGGCAACGTATATCGTTTCACACTCAAAGGTGGCACGTTCCCTCTTAGAACCACGAGCTTCCAAATCGGCCCAATTTTTTACCACAACATGTTAGTGCCATGACATGATACCATGCCAAGTTTCATGATTTCCAGGCGAGTTTTGGATTTACATGAATTTAAAATCAAAGTTTCTCGATGTTCTCGGCCGAGTCATGACGCCCCGATGTTTGAATTTCATTCTCATTTCTTCCATGGGACCTAGAAATTCAACCAAGGACACACATGTGATTTTTCAACCCACTTTGGTGCACCGGAGCATGTGCATACAATTCATATTTAGATTATGCACATTAAAAGTCCAGAAACTCAATTAATGTATAAAAAGGCCAAATGAACCCGAAATAATTCCAAAATTTAACAGGGCACTCATATAGTTCTATGTTGCCTCTGTAAATAAAATCAGGGGGGAGGCCGCGTATATCGTTTCGCACACAAAGGTGACACGTTCCCTCTCGGAACCACGAGGCTTGTTGAGAGAATCTCCGGTTTTGCAAGAGGCTTATACCAAAACTTGTCCCAATTCAGCCAAAAATTATACGTATGAAAACAGGGTTTAGATTATCCCAAACATCGCGCTACCTAGACCAATAATGTACTATGATTTGAATTCAACATAAAATGGATACAAATATTTTAATTGGAGAGCGTATGGTACATGTAGTTCATAGTGAAATATGATTACTGCTATATGTATGTTTTTTGTTATCAAGATAATATTTAAATTATTGTATAACTTGACAACAATCGTATTCACATAAGGAAAATTGATTCAAATTTAGTCCATATGGTAGACGACAATATATATGTTCACATGGTGGAGTAAAATGTTCATATATGATGGAAGATCAAAATGTACGACTACATCAATTATAAACTGCAAGGTCACCTAACGATATATTCGAATTCAACATAACATGGATTCAAAAATTGAAATTCGAGATCATGGCATCTGTAATCATATAAAAAGGGACATTACTTTTTCTTTGGTGGGAATTGATTTGTTTTTTGTTGTTGTTGAGGGATGTGTGAATTGATTTGGTACTGTGCAGGGTAATCTGTTCTCCCGATTTTTTTTACATTTTTCTTGTAGTTTTTTCAATGGCATCTATAGAAATATAGTAAAAGGGGACATGACTCTCTTGTGTCTTGTATGAATTGTTTTTTTACACGTTAAGTTTGTTCTGCCGAACAAGGAATCTGCACCTTGTTATCCCGAAATTTTCAAGCTCGAGTATCTTTTGTCTCACCTGCTTTGAAACTCCCACTTCTTCAACCCGCGTTGCGCCTTGTTATCCCGAAATTTGGACGCGCGCGAGAACTCCCTCCTCATCCGAAATCGCTCCCGCAGCCCAGACACGCGAAATCCCCCTTTTACCCCTCAGCCGAAAATGAAGCTCCATGTCGCGGTGTCAAAACCGGTGGTGGTACGCTGGTAACTTACCCTACATTTCGGACAAGCATGTCCCTAAGCTTGGCTCCCCCTCCCCCTTCGCCCC
>NC_057814.1:90299903-90302632 GCF_018294505.1 Triticum aestivum
GGAGACTCTTCCCCGACTACGTCGTCCACCGCAACAGCTCGTCGTCCCTCATCCACCGCATCGGATGAGGATCCGTTGTCGATCTCGTCGTCCCGCCGGATCAGCCGCCCCGTCCTCCACCTCCAAGGAGCTGCCCCGACGTTCATCTCGTCTATCGCGCCACCTCAATCCCCACAGCGTCGTCTTGACCTGCCCCACCGAAACCGCAGCACCCTCACCAGTTCCTCCGATGAAGCCGAGGCCAACTCAGCGCCACCAAGGAGGTTCTGCACTCACCACTGCATTTTATCTTTTATTCGATCTCACGGGGCTGCCGGTGCTCGATACCGAGCAGACATGGTGTGTCTCCATCAACGGCGCCGTCGCCGGCCACATCATCCACGGCGTCTCTCCCCCATGCTGTTGCTTCCTCAGCGGCGACTTCCACAACGGCACTAGCTGCAGCTGCTCCGGCTCTGTTCTTACTGTCGGTCGCGCTGCTGCACTACTCCTGCTTTCAATCGTGCTGCTGCTCTGCTCTTGCTCTCGCTTGCGCTGCTGCTGCTGCACGACCTCCGGCAGCTACAGGAGTTGCTGCTTTAGCACTCGCTCGCGGTGCTACTGCACGACTTGCTCTCTGCTAGTGCATTCCCTGCTCGAGCGTCTGCTGATTTAGATCACTGCTTCTCTGCTACTAGTGCTCGAACGCCCTAAACATCTATTGCAATGCTCTGTTACTAGTTCAATCAGTTTCGACAGTAAAATTCAGTTTTGACTGTGAAGTTCATTTTCTTCAGTTAAGTTCAGAGTGAACAGTACTTACAGCATCTGTCGAAGTGGCCGTGGCGCGGCCAATGCGTTTTACATCTAGCACTTTTTGGTGATGTATTTTACATCATCTATTGCAGATGATATTAGGGTCCCACTTCAGATTAACGTTGTCTGTCTTGTCATGCTTCAGCCTCGTCACCGTACACCTTAGCGAAGCTGCTCCAACGACGGAACCGTCCATCACAGCGAAGCAGCACCCTCGGCGCCGTTTCCAGAGGCCTTGGATCTTCTTCCCCGCCTCCGACAGTCACACCAGCATCATCACCATCCTCCACGTCCAACCCAATGATGCTGAGGTCCACAAGGCTATGCCAAAGAGGTTGTACACTTATCGCATCAGTTTGTTTCTCCATTCCTCTGTTCTTCCAATTCATGTGAGCTAAACACCCAGGTTGACTGAAATCCTATGTTTCCAAATGCTCTGTTTTGCACGTGCATTCCTATCCTATTCCTGTGTTTTCCTGTCCCTGCGTTTATAGAATCCTCCAATTCTAAGGAGCCCTTACAGATTTACTTCATTTTCAGATAGGCGTCAAAGAAAACTCTGTGTGTTATGTCCTGCTCCTGCCGTGCCGTCATCCACCCCACCTGAGGTGCACCATCGACAGAAGCATTCACTGCAGCAGAGATCCCCCCTGCAGACTTCCTTTCACCGCCTCAGATCATCTTCCCCGTTGCCGGCAGCCACGCCAACTGCATTACCATCATCGACTGAGTAGATGAACCTGAGGACTACACAGTTCCGGAAGAGAGGTCGCAGTCTTTCGTGTTTGCTTACGTTATACATCGGTTATTATTACCTGCTACTTTATCGTTCAATCTTGAGTTTTGAATTTCCCATGGGTCTCATATCGAGCCAGCAACGAATAGTATCTGTCTACTATCTGGTTCATCTGGGGTCTTCTATGTGGTTCATGTTGGGTGGGCAACAAACAATAGATGATCCATTGTCTATCTTTTTAAACTGAAGCTATAATCTACCTGCTATCATTAGTTTTGGATCCATCCACTCATTTGCTACCATCAGTCCTGATTTTTGCATGCACCCCTTAGGCCTTACAAAATCTAACTATTTCTTTTTATTATGCATTTCAGATATTGTACACAATCGTACTGAACATGTAGAGAAAAAGAGAAGACCGTTGCGTGCGAATATAATGTCATGCAGATGCCGCTCCATGGTGGGGGAAGTGCCCCCCCTCCTGCATTTCCAGATTGTATTCCAGAGGAAGATAACTGTTCAGATGGAGATTCAGAAGGAGCCGACCACGCCTGTTTACCACCTGAGGTGTTTTGCTCTAACCTGGCATGCTGATGTTGGTCATATCATGCATATGGCGCATTGCATTGCTTACATTATACATCTTATATGTCATCAGCTTAGTTTAGATTTGCTTTGTGTGAATGCCACCTATTTGGTTTCTATATCATACTCACACCATTCCTAAATATTTGTCTTTTTAGAGATTTCAACAAGTGACTACATACGGAACAAAATGAGTGAATCTACACTCTAAAATATGTCTATATACATCCGTATGTGGTAGTCCATTTGAAATCTCTAAAAAGACAAATATTTAGGAACGGAGGGAGTATATGGGAATTATGCAATGCCATCTTCTTTAGCCAGGCATCATATACGTGAATCATGCAATGCCATCCTGTTTAGCCAGTCTTAGTATATGTGAATTGTATTGTGCCATATTTTTTCCATAATGTATTCCATTTGTCAACAATGTTTATACATTCATCTACTCTTCCTGTGCATCAGCCATTTGAGTCGGTCATGGGAAAATCTGGAGTGAAAACAAGGTCTTCTGAGCAGTCAGTGCTACCTGTCGATGCAGATTTCTTGCTGGTTACAGATAGCTCCTTAGAGGAGGATTCAGAGAGAGATGACCAGTCGTATCCCCCCCCCC